>NC_089313.1:3051584-3351584 GCF_036669915.1 Pocillopora verrucosa | reverse complement strand
TTCAATGTCTTTGTTTAACGTGTTGCATGACCATTTTTCTTCAGGAACGATTGCGAAAGTAAAGAAATAAGCTTAAAAATAATCACTTTTTAATTCCAAACAGTCATATTTCGTATATTTTTGTATCAAAACTCTCAGGAGAAATTTCTCCGCCGCTTTTTCTCATTTTATTCATGTAAGAATTTGCGTTGGCTAACTAATCAAATAAATTTTTAATTAACAGAGTTCAACAACCTGGACGAAATGCAAAAAAATCTTAGCCAAGGAACAATTGGAAGAGTTATGGTGGATCGCAATACTGCCTTTCACTTTCTGGATATATCTGGTTTAAAACGAAACAGGCAGATCCGAATAATTCGTAACATCGATTTTCGCTCACGTGAGCCAGGTAATACCACCTCAAATGGGGTCACCGAATGACACGAACGATTCTGATGACGAAGTATTCAAGAGAAAATTTGAGCTTTCGGTTTGCGGGGAAAGCCTGAAAGAGTTATCAGCGGATGTGGTTGCAGTTGCAAAACACACTGCCAAAGAGCAACTTATGCCTGTCGAATTACAGGTAGTTAATTGTTTTTTGTGAATTTTATATGTTTCACTATGCGCCATTCTTCTCGTTATGTCTAACATTTATTCTGATGCAATCAACAGTTTGAAAGTTATTTATTTCTTGTAGAAAGTGGATTTGTCCGATGAAATGGAAGGGTTATTCTCCACCGGCTCACAAATGACCGAATTTATTTTATTTGCTTTGTTGGGAATATTTGCCTTCCTATTAGTCATCGGCAAACTATGGGAAGTCTACACCAATTGTAAGCCAACGGTACGCAAGAAGAGAAAAGGTAACTGCCTCTTAAATTAATTTACCTTAGGTTGCTGCAGAGTAAATATAAACAGGTACCTTCTGAAGAAAATTGTTCTACCTTAATTAGTATGAATCGTGGTATTGGTGCGATTCTATATTTTTAAATTCAGCTGGCAATTAAAGGCAGGGAGACAGTCACTTGTTCTTCAGTTGGTCAGTCTGTCAGTTAGTTGGTTGGTTAGTTAGTTAGTTAGTCAGTCAGTCAGTCAGTCAGTCAGTCAGTCAGTCAGTCAGTCAGTCAGCCAGCCAGTCAGTCAGTCAGTCAGTCAGTCAGTCAGGTAGTCTGTCTGTCCGTCTGTCAGTCAGCCAGACAGTAGGTCAGTCAGTCCGTCAGTCAGGCAGTTGGTCGGTCAGTCATCCAATCAGCCAGTTAGTAAGTCGGTCAGCATGTCATTAACATTATAGGAGAATAACGGCCAGCCAAGGACCATTGTTTATTTACAGGCAATAAACTCCAATCCAGGCAATGTCTCTCTGACAAATGCATCCCTGTTTTGCACTTGAATCTTGCACCGTAATCGATTATTTTTTCGTGTATCTATAAATATATTTTTTTAATTCAGGCAAGACTGAATATAGAACCATATTTTTGTAACGTTAGATATGCCCCAAGTGAAAGCTAAATGTTGTTTACGACTTGTAAAGTAATCATAAGAATCTTTACTTTTAGTGATCAAGACCTATACCGACCAATGTATAGTTATAATTCCAGGTGAAAAAAAAAAAAAAGCTTAGACGTTAGATCAAATAGTGTCCACAGCGAGTAATTTTAGGGAACTTACTCGCACACTAGATAATTGGTTCCCTTGAATAGGAATTTTTAGGCTCGCTCTTGTACCATGAACAAATTAATCGCGTCGCGGCAAGCAACTACAGGAATGGGCTGACAAATTAGAAAAAAAAAAGATGAAGAGCCTTAAATCTCGGCCAAAAAATTAGTTACAAGAAAAGAAGGTTTGGTTCAGTCTAAGGTTTTGATATTCAGTCTTATTTAATCCCTGTTTGAAAGAATTAAACAAAATGTGATGTCTCAGACTTTTAAGGAATTAAAAAAGAAACTCATAACCTTGAACGTTTCGATCAAAAAGTAAGATAATGATAATTGCTTGGCAAAATTACTTCTGCAGACATTTAATCAGGATGTTTAAATTCTCTGCCAGGGGTCTCTGTAAGCCCCAAAGTTTTCCGTGTCTGTATTTGCATTAGCTTGAGTTTCATGATGACGTGATATATATACCTACCTTTTAGAGTATGGATAATCTTCACTGTATAAGTGGTGTAAGGAATCTTTCATGAAGAATTAAAGATAAAGTAAAACTGTAGAATATTAGGGACAATTTTTTATAAAGTCTTTTAGTTTTAGTCATTCACGGGCTTAGTCTGGACACTATTTAGACTTCTTCCCCAACCCTCACTCCTGTGAATCTTATTTCAAGTAATTGTAAATAAACTGGTGTTTTTGAATTTTCATGTTTGTTAAGGTTACTGGATTCTGGCCAATTTTCATGAACATCCAACAAATCTACATAACCTGTAAATTCGTTTATGTAGAGGTAACTTGCTTAAAAACAAACCTCGAGCTTTCGTTCTCTAAAGAAATTCTCAGTTTTGGCCTGTCATTGCGGTCACACCGCCGACCAATGGAACGCGACATCGATTTCCTGTTATGTCTCTAGACGAAAAACTCCTAAATTCGCGGGAAAGGTAATTTCGCGAGACAGGGAAAACGAATTTTCGATGGTTCAACGAAGTCCTAATGTTCATCCTCAAAGAACATAAAGAAAAGTGAGTAAAGCAAGGTAAGGAAAAAAGAATTTGCCTTCTGTTTTCTCGGCCTGGGCTCTCTCGCGACGATTCTTTTTTTGATGAGGAATCTGATTTGTTAACGTATTGCGAAATGTGACAGAAATTCCCCTCCGTTGTGTTGTGCAAGACGTGATTTAAACAAAATATGCAAATAAAATCCCGGATGAAAGCCCGTGGAAAACGTTGACACTGTGCTTGAGGCCTCTCCGGTTATGACACCTTTGACTCTTCGGTAAAGGTTCCCTTAACCCTTTAGCTCCCTAAATCTCATTAGCAATTCTTTTCGCTCTATAAATCTTGTGATATCAGTTCGGAGCACTTTGGTATCGGATCGACTAATCCCCTAATTTATATTTTTCTTTAGTCTCATCACTTGTCTGCGTGATATTGTATTGAAGATGTAAGGAGAATTTATGTCTTGGTCACCCATGGGAGTAAAGGGTTGATGATGTAAGGAGAGTTTATGTCTTGGTCACCCATGGGAGTAAAGGGTTAAGACATTCTCTCAGCCATATCTCCCTTTTATTTCAAGATTTTTTTAATTTTCATTTCCCTTAAAACTAGACTTGACTGCTTTCTTTCACTAAAGAGCGAAAAAACGAAATTCTAATAGTTTTGATCAGATTTTGTTGATAGTAAGCTAAATATTCGTTTATATGATTTTTGTGGAAGTTACGAGTTGTTAGCCCTGACCCAAAAGAAAAGTTAAAAGGAGAATCCTGCAAGAGTTAAGATGAGTGGATAGGGCCTTAAGAATAATAAATAAATAGATTGACACTTCTAATTCGAGAGTCAAAATCATTTTTGTGGTTAGCCAAAAATATCTGAAACAGTGGACCAATGAATGATGTCCACATTTCGTAATCGGCAGCTGCACCCCGTGAGCTGTGAGGACTCTTGTTGACTTACAAATGTTCAGCGATCCTTGTCTTTTGTTAAGAGGCTGTCTCTCTTATTTCCACCCGGTCAATTTTGCGTCAAAAATAATTTTTCCTGAAACTCTTTCAACAGAAAGACTTTACCTAGGAAAGAACTAAATTAGATTTGGTTCGATTCGAAATAATTTTCTGACTGCATTAGGGGCCATAATTATTTTCCAGTAGGGACCGTCGCAACGTCTCGAAAATTGAAAAATAAGTCTATAATAAGTCTACTGAGAAACACATTGAAAATCACTAATCATCACGTGCGACAGTTTGTCTAATCACTAATCACGTCCGACAGTTTGTCTCTTGTGCCGAAAAGAATCTTGTGTCTCAGTAGACTTATGTAAACAATGTCTTATACGGTGGCTGAAAGTGTAGAATATGCTCTACAGATACAAACTACCTTTACTTCCGATATCAAGTTCTGACGGCGTTGTTATAGTGTATTATATTATAATATCTAGTAGTCAGTGAAATGTTTTGATGAAATCGATTGAAAATTTACCAAAAGCAACACTTATAACATCTGTTGATACGAAGCATGTGTCAAGTTTTTAACACGTTGGTAGCCGATTTCTCCGGCTATTGACAGGTTGCTGTTCTGTGGACACAATCGACGCGGAACCGAGAGAAGCAAGCTCAGGATATTTGAAATTGATTTATAAATTATATGATATCAAACTCCAGGTAAAAGCATTTATTCTTTTCGTCCAAAATTTTTCTCCCCTAATATTACATTGGGATACAAAACAAAACCATACGGCACAACGTACGGCACAAGCTATCAGCGGTCTTCTCTTTTGTGCGGACCTTTGTGAGAACAGCGTAACATCGAACTGGACCTAAATTTAAGCGATTATTTCTTCACTTCAGAAGCCTAAAACCTTCATTTCTCCCTCAGCTTCCAGAAATGGAGAGTTTATATTCTGATTTTGGAAAAAAATCAGCTCTGCAGCGATGTTAAATGGGTGATTCACCGCGAAATGTGGCCAATTCCGACATTTGTTTTGATACCACGAATCACGATGGATGCCGCCCACTTTTCGAAGGCAATACCTAGCTATTTGTTGAAGTTATCATGGATTTCACCAATTTGGTTATTAGAAAAATTCTGAAGTGAGCCATGAAGCCGGGCTGCAAAGCGGATAAGCTGTATTTATGACGAAATCTGCTCCAGTGGTTCGATTTTGGTGTAGGCGAAAAAATCGCAAATGCTCGTACATGTGCTGATTCAAACGGTCATAACTTTTGAAAAATCGAAAACGTGCTGGGGTTTTTGCATATTTTTACCTTTAAAGGTCTAAAATTAACGGCTGTGTAGGATAGAATCGTCAACCAGGTCCCAAATCCCAAAACTTAACGTCTAAATCAAGGTTATTTACGGCCATCGGCCGATGGCGATTTCTAGTGGTCAGAATATGCTAAAATTCGCCTTTTCAAATATATTGAGAGGGCAAATTCTAACTTTCTTGGCAAACTAGAAAGGTTTTTAAGCAATCTGATATAAATTCTGTGGCTTAACTATGCGAATCAAATATTTTACAATGTTACAATTAATATGCCTATTTTTCAATTTTCGAGACGTTGTGACGGCCCACACGGACTGGAAAATAATTATGGCCCCTAATGCAGTCAGAAAATTATTTCGAATCGAACCAAATCTAATTTAGTTCTTTGCTAGGTAAAGTCTTTCTGTTGAAAGAGTTTCAGGAAAAATTATTTTTGACGCAAAATTGACCGGGTGGAAATTAGAGAGACAGCCTCTTAAAAGGGAGATTAAATTTCACTGCGTTTGATATTTCACACAACCTGTACTTCAACAAATATATAACTCTTTTACAACTGCAGTAAGTCAAGGTAGGTGGAATCTGGAGTCTTCCTGCTTTCGATCTCGCGCACGATCAACACTTCTGGCGATTGAGTCACTATTTTTCAGAGATTATAGTCTGAGTTGTTTATAAGAAATGACACAACTTATCTCTTTAAAGAAAGAATATAGTGCAAAATTTGTATAGATTTCTTCCCTGTGAAATCCTCAGAGGATTACCACAATTGTACCTAAAGAAAAGTACAAATATATGCATTTGCCTGAAATCTCGCTACGAATATTTTGGAAATGATTACTTTCAAAGCGGTTCACCGACACTTCAAGACAGCATAAACATTTTTCCGTTTTTGATTCCTTTATGCAAAATTCTGGTGTTTGTCACTGGTTAAAAAAAGCATCACACTTTTCTTTCGCAGCACTCTCAGTAAGCAATTTTCATTTCTTCTAGGAATACAAACAATTTATTACCCTATTTTTCGTCCGTTTTGGCTGTTCGTTATCTCATAAGCGATAGTCATTGTTTGTATTCTCAGCGGGACTGTGAATTGTTTTCTTTCTTTTTTATTTTTTACCCAAGCGACGTGGCAGAAAAATTGTAGTCAGAATCATTTCCATAAAAATAGCAGCTGACTAACCGCCATCAGTGCTATAATATATACTCTAATGGATCATGTCCCTAACTCTTTAAGATACAATCTTCGTTCACAGTCTTTATCGTCTTAATTTGCTAGTGAAGGTTCTTATTAACTTTTATTTTTTTTGAGAGGGCACGGTAACGAGTCTTGCAATTTGATTGGTTCCTTACCCACGGGCTACGGTAACGCTTTCGTGAGTCGCCAAGTACATTCCAAATGTCGTTGCCATTTTTCATAAATATATCTTGTTTTTCCGGCTGGGAAGTATTTTTAAGCAAACACGTCGGTCACTACCTCAAGCCGATGAATAACTTATGAATCCTCTCTTTTCTCTCACTCAAATCACTTTGGTTGACAGAAAACTATTGGTTTCAGAATGAATTTGTATAAACAATAGTGTCATTACGTTGGTTGGCAAGCGGCCTAAAACCCGTCTGCAATTAATTTTAATCGTTCACAAAAAGTACCTAGAAAGTTAAAACGTGAGGTATTTGGTTACAGTTAAACTGAACGATGGAACTTTCATTCATTTAATACCTGAATATTCTCAAGCAATTTGTGCGCAGTGAAAGAGCGAGCGAAGTTTTGATTTAAGGTGAGTCTTTCCAAGTCCGTTCAATTTGAGCATTTGTACCGTAAATTTTTTTGAGAAAAGGCCGCATTAAATCCCCTTGTGTCTCGTTGGAGTGTGCCATTCAATTTTATTTTTTTTGAAGGAAAGACCAGATTTACACACGCCATTGCAGCAAACAAACGAGCAAACTCTCACAACTTCAAAATAAAAAAGTTGAATTTACTCACAATTACTTTCCACGACGTTTACTTAATGTACAGAGGTAAATCTTCGTACATGAACGAATCATCGATGAGAGTGAATAATACTTTCCGTTAGATCATTGACTGTTTTTGAAGAAAACATTGTCGTGACAGTCCTTGCCAAACTAGTTCCGTTGTTTTTCAAATGTTCTTAGGCTTTTTTTTTACTTACGGGCTCTCTAATTGACAGGTGTCAGATTGTGACAGATACTTGTAAAAATGATGTTTCAAAGTTTGTTTGGAAGCCTTTTAAATTATCGTTACGGAAATGAAAATGTTTCGCTGAGGCATCCCTCTTGAATTTGCATCACCTCTATTTTAACTACCATTTACTCGCTCAAAAACTGTTCAGTTTATGGAAGATCTTGCCGCATTTACAGCCCTAAATCATTCGGGTTCTTTCGGAAAGAATTTCGTTAAGTTTAAAAAAAATAAATGTGTTATTTACCGGCTAAGGGTCGGTCCTTATGGTGAAAAACTGTGACCTCGGTTTTAAAAAAACAGTTGCCCTCGGCCTACGGCCTCGGGCAGTATTTTCAAGACCTCGGTTACAGTTTTTCACCATACGGACCTCCAAGCCGGCAAATAACATATATGGATTCGACTCTCCTGTTTTCTGCTTCCAATGCGAAGTTTTCCCAACTTCAAGCTCTCTTGTCGCATGATTTATGCCGATAGCAGGAATTGGAGGTGTGTATAACGTTGCATTATTTAAAACCTGAAATTTTTTCCAGCAATTTTAAAGCTCAGTGAGGTACTATGTAAAAAGAAAAGCGATCAAAACTTTTTGCTCGGCTAGGCAAGGTGATATGTTTCTGGTCATAAAATAAATGCCACCGATTTCACAACAAGCGAACATGATTTAAATTTCAGTTTTCCAATTTCTATTGGCATATTTATTTGAATTTGCCATCGTGTAGGCTTAATCTATTTCGGATGCAAATACTGTGATTAAGTATGATGGATACCGCGCAGCATGAAAACAAGAGAAAATAAACACCAGTCAATAGCGCCAATTTTATCGCTAGTGTCCTGTTTTAATCGTAAGGACGGGTGTTACAAAGTGCGAAGAGTTGGTTACAAAGTGCAATAAGGTTCTTACAAAGTACGACAGGTATCACAAAGTGTGACGATTTTTAAAAACCTCGCTGCTCTAATAACTAAATATCATCAGTCGATTATTCTATGAAATTCAAGCAGGTGTTCTACGCGGGAATTGTTCTGCAGATTTTCAAACTACAAAACTTCTTCAATGTTGCTCCATTGATTATTCTTGTTTCTTTTTTTAGTGTGGCTCAACGCTATCAAGTTTTCCGAGTGCCTCATATTTCTATGTATATTTGTACGAAAAGTTGTTGAATTATTTTCTCCCATCAGGTTGGAGTCATAGCCTTCAAGACTCAGTGACTAATTGAATTATGAAACTTCTCCATATTCTTCTGTTACTGGTTTACTTAAAATTTTCCACGAATTCTGAACAAAAAACGCAGTGCAGGTTCAAAGTCGCCTTGCTGAACACTCCTCCTTACATCATGAGCGGAAGTCTCGATCCAGGATTTATGTACCAAATCATTATATGGTTTGTGGACATGGCTTGCTTTAGTAGACAAGCAAGCGACCCAACAGCTTGCAATATTGATACCATCTTTGCGCGAAGTCAAGATGAACTGTTAAATCTGATGAAAACCAAGCAAGTGGATTTCACTTTTCCCTTTCTAGCTAACCATAAGATAGACGATGATGGACTGCCTAATGTCACACTGATCCGAGCATTTGTGTCATTTGGAAGTTCTCTAATAGCAAACTTAAAGAAGTGTGAGGAAGAATCAGAGGAACAGCTGTTTGCATCTATTACGTCACAATGGCCAATTCTGGTTTGTATGATGTTACTGTCAGGAGTTTCAGGAATACTCGTATGGCTTTTGGTAAGAACATGGATTTATGTTGGTCATACAGTACCACATAGGCTTACATAAGCCGCACGTTTGGGCGATGGGACACGACAGAATTCTGAGAAGATGCCTGGAGGTTTTAGGAAAACTTTAATGAATTTTGTTTTACTAGTCATGATCATGTGCATCTGACCTCTTGATAGAATGGAATCAATGCAGCATTTTTTTCCTGTTCTTTTTTATGAACGATATCCAAGTGATCTGAGAATAACAATTTCTTTTGGGATAACTCCCAGTTAAAACACCCCAACATTTTTTTGCAGGCTATAAAAGTAGACTTTTCCTTCCTGATTGCAGGAACGCAGAGTTAACAAAGACCAGTTTTCACCTTTGTTTACGGCTGGTGCGCCTCAAGGATTTTGGTGGGCCGTGCTCTCCCTCACAACAGTGGGGTATTTCAATTCTGTTTAAGATAACTGCACTTGAAATTAAACGTATTTCTAAGTTTTTGACTTGAGTTGCGGTTTTTTATGATTACTCCTTTTCTAAATCAGGTACGGTGACGTAACTCCAAAGTCCTTTCTTGGCCGTATATTTGGCATTATCTGGGTTCTGGTGGGAGCAGTTATGATGTCATTGTTCACAGGCTTAATAATCAGTGCCATGCAAGCCTCCCTTGATGGCTCAAAATGCAAAGATATTGCTGGTAAAGAGGTGCGTATAAAGAAAAAAAAGTTTCATCTTAAGTGTTGCCAAAAAGGAGACAGATCTGGCCTTTAGTAGTAATTTGAAAAAAAATAAACCACTATGATTGTATCTTTTTCAGTCCTCTCTGAGTTCTAAGTACATGTAGCAGAAATCAACTCCCCATAGTTGTTGGTATTAATGAAAATTATTGTGTTTTTCATATCAGGTTGGTGTCTTAGCTCCTTTTCTTACAACCCAAAAAGTTGCTGAAGAGTTTGATGCAAAGATCATCAGTAAGTGAGAATTCATTTATGGTAACAATGCGCTGTAATGCCCCAAATTATAGCAAGATGAAATGCCCATTAGTTAATATCTCTTCATTACCTTCGCGGTCACACTAGAACTTTCTCAACAAGGTAAGAACTTTATTCTCGGCTTGGTTGCCTATACATTGAATATGCTAAAACAACGAGGCAATGAAAATTTGATAAATGATAACTATGTGGAGAAAAAACCCGAGGCAGGCTAAAAATTTATTGATGGTTATTTGGCACACAGTTTTGAAATGCACAAGTATAAATCTAGAAGACACCAAAAAGGCCAGAGATTAGAATTAAGGTAAAGGCTACGTTTAAGAAGACATAGCTGTCGGAATTTCTACCTCAATAGGTTCTCACATCCTTTACTACCACTGTGAATTTTACTGTCAATAATCAGGTAATCAATACTAACCGCACAACATGAACGGAGTTAGTTTTCATCAAAAAAGGACTTTAGCTCTTTAAACCCATTAACCTACGTTCCCATACTGATTTGATCAAGAAACTTTTAATCTACAGAGTTTGACTCTCTTCAAGAAATGCAAAAAAATCTTAGCCAAGGAGCAATTGGAAGAGTATTGTTAGATCATAACACAGCATTATACTTTCTGGATAAATTTGGTTCGAAACAAAGCAGACAAATTAGAATGATACGTAACATCGATTATCCGATGGAGTATTATCTGGGGCATGTAAGCCATGACGTCACACCACTTGCAACAAGGTCACCAAATGAAATCAATTACTCCGAGGAGCAACGATTTAAAAGAAAACAAGAACTGTCCAGGTGCGGGAAGAATTTAAAAGAATTATCTACAGACTTGGTCGCGGTTGCTAAGGAAACTGCAAAAGAGCAACTTATTCCTGCTGAGGTACTTCTAAGTGCAAATGTTTTTCTAACTGTTCTCTTATTTTGACACGTGCGGCCGTTCAGGATGAACACCAGTGCATTTGCCTTGACTCCTTTAGTTTTTTTAAGGCTTAACTTCTCGCAGACAACAGACTCATCAAGGGTTAGGGTAAGAAATAGAGGTTTAATTTCATTATCTCAAAGAATACTTAATCCATTTTGCCTCACCTTCAAATATTCCTTTTCCTCAAACTCGGGAGTCGATAAACTATAGGGAGTTTACGGTAACTTAAATGTCAACTTACTTGGGTCAATATAAACCGAAAGTTTATTGGAAAAGTTACCACAGCTGATGATTTTTCCAAGTCCCTAGAAGTAAAGTTAAACATCATGAAATCGTACTAGTGGAACTAACAAGAACAGAACAATTTTAAAAATAACGCTTGAGGTCATTTTACTCGAGTAGAATAACAAATTGTGAAATGCAAATCATTTAGATCACATCTATGTTCTAAACACGAGTGTGTTTTTCTTCAACAATTTTCTGTATTTCTTTTGAAAGAAACTTTCAACTTTATCGAGAAATTCTAGTACAGAATGACTGAATCATAATATTTCCCTTCTTGTATTATTGATCTTTACAGAGCGCAAACCTGTCCGATGAAATGGAAGGGTTTTTTTCATCCGGCTCGAAAATGACCTTGTGGATGTTGATTTATCTTCTGGCGGTATTTCTCGGGCTGGTGTTTCTCGGTATCTTACTTCAAGTCTACTCCAAGTGTTACCAAGCCAGGGTGCACGCAGTAACAGAAGGTATGATTATCATTTATATATAGGCTGATACTGAGTGATATAACTATTTATTTTCACCCAAATAAAGTGAACTCCTTGTCTAAATTTTAACTTACTATATCTTACGACTGAATTGAGCAATTTGACGTTTGCAGCAATCCTAGGTCTTTCGATGGAAATGTCCTATTTCTTCATTAGCAAATGAGTAGGTTTCAGTGATAAGAAAAATCAATTTTCGTTATGAAAATAGGTTTTAAATTTTTTGCCTGTCAGTGGCAGGAAGCGGAAATTGAAAAGACCGCGATTTCTAAATTTTGAAGTATTGAATATCAATATCCTTTTCAATCCGTTTAATTTTGATCCTCAACTCTTTTGTTTTTTCTTTGAAAGAATTGTGATCATGAAGTGACTTCTTAGGCAGCCCATTTAAGCTTGTGATCATTTATGCATGATTTAGATAAATTTGTGAGTAGCAAAATTATTTGAAGTATACGTGCATTTGTAGATTTTCCACACCGTAATGACGTATCTGAGAATCCCCGGGACAGGCACGTGGCTGACATGATGCAATATGTCAACAATTTGGAGGAGAGACTCAAAGATTCAATCGCAATGGAGATACAACGACTGAAAGAAGAGATGAATATGACCATCCCTGGCCAAGAAACCCCGACCTCAAGGAATCAAAATAAAAATCGTTGATAAGTCGCATCTGTCAACTGCACCTCATTATGGCCACCATCCTTTGTCTACGAGCATAATTTAAAAAATTTAAAACTTAGAGCGTTTGTATAACACCGTTATAGTGTTTATATCCAACAAGATTTGCAACAAAACCTTCTTCTTTTTAGTCTAAAGTAACTTATGATTTTTCATTCGTATAACACACTTAGAATTTATCATCAAGCACATGTAACACCCATCCTTAGATCGCGATCTGGCTATAATGAGAGCACTGCCCTAGCCCATTACGGGCCAAAGGCTATCGTTCAGTTCCTTTCAACGGCTGTTAAACTCAGCTCAGAGTAGCTTTAAATTAACGACAAGGCAAAGGTAACACAATCATTTGAATTGACTATCTCACTAGACCCGGTGAGCAGGGTAACTGAGATACCTGAATGGTACTGGATCCTTGGGATCAAGTACTGATACTACGGATGTCGGAGTAGTATACTGAAATAGTGAGCTCAAGTCTGGCCAAGGGCATACACCTATTTCAAAAAAGGTAGTCATCAGGCGATAAGTGTTAGGTCATTCCAAGACTGAAAGGAATCATGGGTATACAACTCAGTAAATAGTTCTTGCTGAGTGTTGTACATTTGTTTTTTCAACTGGATAACAGTTTTTCTGTATATTATTCTGTTACAAACCGAACAAATATAGTATGAACCTTCCCTAATCTTACTTTGGAAAGTTGTGATCTTATGATCTAAATCATGTTTAACTGATTTTCTATGGGCTTTCCCTTAGCTTGGACTTGTGATATGATCTTATCTTTGTCTGCAAGATCCAGTGTTTTATACCATTATGCTCTGCCAGACAAAAGTTTTTCTTTTTCTTTAGGATTCAATGACTTATACCATGCTGCTCTTTTTTGCTTTTGTGCAGAATTGAGCGAGTTAAATCATTCTGCTCTCTTTTGTTTTTGTGCAGTATCGAGTGATTGATACCAAATTACTCTGCTAGACAAAAGATTTTGTTTTCCTGCAGAACCAAGTGATTTATACCAATCTGCTGGTAAAACATTTGGATTTTGATAAAGACCTTTAAAATATTATATCAGCTCATTTAAGGTGTTAACTTCTAACAGTACACAAGTTCCTTGAGGATGAGACATACCATATGAATCTCTACCATGATAATCAAATATCTTAAACTTACCATAACCATTACAATAAAAACCTACCGTAGTACTAAGGATTGTTAAAAGAAAGGAATTATAATTTTTTCCTAGCAAAGCCTGCATAGCATTTGCAAATGACACACAATAATTAAAATCTTGTACTTCACAAGTACCATATATATTACCAGTATAGCTTGGACTATATTGAAGCTGATAATTAATATTAAATACTATTAACATTTCAGGTACTTCTGTTAGCAGTAAATAGGATTCCCTGGATAGACTAGATAGACCAGAATACAATTCGTTACCAATGTTCATGATATTAACCAAGTCCATTTAGGATGCAAAACCATTCCTCTTGTTATATGTGAGGGAAGCAAATGACATGGCTACACACTGTGTACCAGCATTTAACCCAAACATTGCCACATTGTCTTGACTGTAAGGAGCTTGAATTGTTTTAGTAGAATTGATAACAGCACCAGGGTTTGTTTCTATATCCACGGACAGATTGGACTTAAAATGATTTACCCTGTGATTCAGATTTTTATAAACATTTGGTATTGAATTAGGCCCCCATGCATTCGACTGCTTTGGCTTTGGACACTTTATTGCATGTGTATATTGGCTCTAAATTTTCAGTATCCTGTATTTATTAGACTTTGGATATTTTTCTCCTGACTGCAGAAGAGGGATATTTCGTTGTTCCTTTATTCTCAAATCTGATTCCATGTGCATATATTTTTTCACGAGCTTTATTTGTAAAAAGGTGCATTCGGGTAGACTTCGGTATGCTTTTTCTGATGTAGGTTCGAAGTAATCGTCTTACTTTCCTGGATTTCTTCAAAATACGTGTAATTCTTTTCTTTGGTATTCTGCTGGGCTCACGATCACGAATACGAGGGCGATTAAATAAAAAAAATTGTCATATCGAGATCTACAGTTACAGACTATATTTACTGAAAATGCTTCATCATTGCTATTTTTAAGCTTATTATCATATATAATGACAGATAACTGAGCAGCTTGCTCAAATACGTTACATTCAGCGACGCTTTTCACGGCAGCTTTTGCTGAAGACATCAACAACTTTACGTAGAAATTAGCCCACAAGACAATTGCGTAAACGATAGATAACACAATAACATTATAAACAAAAGACACGGGATTTTGGATCAAGAATTTATTAAAAAAGAATATCCCAACAACTACAACGAAAACAAACATAACATTCACCTTTCTGATCCTGAAATGAATACCATTCGTACTTTTATTGTAGCTACGTTCCTTGGCATCAAGTGAATCCAACATGGCGTCTTTCTTCACAAACAGTTTGCATCCACTAGAGTTTTGTTCTTCAGTCTCACGATAATCGTGTTGTTCAGTAGATTGCCTAGAGTATATGCAGTTTGGTTTCAGATTTCAGATTTTGCTTTTTTTCAACAAGTGTGCGGTTTTTCAACTAAGACATTGGTATACTTGGAATACAAGGCATACAAGTCATACAAGGCTTTCATGGCTTTCAAGTGTTCGCGACTCAATCCGCTCCAAACATACCGCTCAACAACATCTTTTACTGTGGATTGGCCGCGAACAATACGACTTCTGTATGAGGAGTCTATAAGTTTTTTGAGCGTTTGCACCATAAAGCTCCAGGTAATCGTAAACCAAAACCATTGAACCTCCATTGCCAAAACAACAACCCCAGAACCAATACAAAATGGCTGACAAAAGAGTTTTACTAGCAAAAATCTCATGATTCGTCAAGTGACCCGGCCCTGTCCTTGCATGACAACGTCAATCATCATCAAGATAACACACGTGATCAGCATGTGAACACCTTCACCCTCATTGGATCACAGTTGGTTGTCATGGTGTTGAGGGCCCAATGACCATTGGGTACTATTACGCAATTTTTCCATTTTGTGGCGGAGGAAAAAAGAAAGACAACAAAAAAAAAACAAAGGCCTTTTTATGACTGGGCTACCACAGGTATCCCAGTAAATAGTTTGTTAACGACTAACCATGAATCGAGTCTGTATCTTTGGGGCAGACACGGGAACTATTTCAAGATAACTAAATTTCAATTAGTTCAAGTCGAGAGGTATTTCATCTTCTTGTCGTCACACTAATTTTTGCTTCAGACAAGTGGTATATACACCCACCTGTCTGGTTGGAGAGAGAACACATTTTCACGAACAAAAGATATTCAACTTCTTGTGATATCAAAGCAATTTAGTTGTTTATGATAACAGAGAGACATCGTTGGTGCAGTTGTAAGAATGTAACTGATACGTAATTTCTAAGTGGTAAACACGTTTGGTCCAAGCTTCAGCATTTGTAATTTTGCAATATTCGAGGGAATAATGTTACCGGAATACTTCGTCAGTCGTCGTCCAGTGGACTGGGCACGCCGGAAGTTAGATTGCGTTGGTCACAGTTCCCGCTTTCACAGGCTACAAAATGTCAGAACATATTAAATGTGTAGTAGTGTTTTCTCAGAGCAAGTGTGTAACTCAAGATAAGGAAGATACCACGCTTAATTAATTATGAATAATAATTATATAATCTGAGCTATTTTGTTCCCTCTTTTAAACCGCACTTTAAGAAAAAGTGGCACAATTTTGAGCATAATTTGGAAAAACATCGGCTGATGCTAATAGCATATAATGTCAAGAGCATAATGAGCTACTCTTATTATCACAATTTATGAGAGCCTAATTACTATTCTACTAGCGTCTTTACACTTCATGCAGATAATTTTCAACGTATTGACGAAAATAAGGCATTTCTTCATTGATACAGATAGTCTACTTGATTGTTTTGGTAGTATGGAGCAATTATTGACTTCTTTGTTAATAGAATGGCTTTCGTCGCACCGTTTTCTACTTGTTTTGGTCGGCTGATAATTGACTTATTTGACTACTCAGCAATCGAGTCAAATAAACTTGTCATTTAAGTAAAGTTTTGACTCCTCTATTGTACATAATCAGCACGTACACCCGTGTTCAATGTGGACAAATAGTTCGTTTCCGCGGCGTTTTTTTGTGTCAAATAACGTTCAACAGAATAAAATTTGTCAAAATATTATGATTGCAAATGATCAATATGAGACAGCTTGGTCTTTTAAAAGTGGGCTCATCATTAGTATGTAAACCAGGCGTAATTTTGGCGAGCGAGTGCTCAGTATTTTCTTAACGAAAATTATGGCCACCATCTTTGATTTTAATGGCAGCGGAAGGCTGGGGAGAGAAAGAAGTTTGTACCAAGGGGTGGTCGACAGTCAAAAATATGTAGAGCGGTGGGGTGGGAGAGTAAAGATTACGCCTGTCCAAGTTTCCTCTTTAATAAAGTACTTTACGAAACTTCATGAGGTATAGCTCCCAAATTTCCTTTTGTAACATGAAAGCGTCGACTGATTAGTTTTCTAGATTTTAGTTAGAAACCATCGATGAGTCTGAAAGTTAACCAGCCTGCAAATAGTCTCAAGAGAGAAGGTTAAAAATGGATAGTGTTGTCATACACCATCTGTTATTTGCGTATGATTTCTAATTGAAACTTCAATCACCTCCTCGTTTACCAACTGTTTGGAATCATTTTACGTCTGACGCGTTTTCCGTGAATGATGATGATGAACTTCGGAATGATCACACGCCTTTTTCCATGCATTTTAGTAGTATAGAAAGCATTTCAGTAGTATAGAGCACAGGTATTTCTACATATATTTTGAGGTATTTGTTTATTTCATTACTTTGTGCGTGTGTTTCACTGCAAAACATATGGTGTTTACCCGTTCGGAAAACAAGTCCTGAATATTTGAAAACGCGGCATTATTCACGCATTTTTCTGACATTTTCCGACATGAGAATCCCAAGTTTTCCCGTTGTTTTCGAGTCAGCGAATTGGAGTACTCGTTCCATTATCCAGCAGTTTTCCTTCACTCTTAACTCTACGAAAGCGATTGTTTTCGTGGTGTTAAGAATGCGGTGTCAGATGGGAAAACGGTTTGTATTCGTTGCTTACTGGTGTTTTCCAGTAACAGAAGATTGCTTTTACACAGACAGAGCGTTTTCTTCCATTTTCCTAGAACAGGAAAATGCGTAGAAAACGCTTTAAAATTACGTGTCGTCCAACGTTCACGGGTTGGTCAACGTAAAGAAATGCCATGTTTTCTGGCGTTTTTTTAGCTGTTTGCGTTGAGAAAACGCGTTGTTATCGGCGATTCACCGAATACAGTTATTCCCATGCATTTTCAAGTAGTTACCGTTCGATTATTGTGCGAAAAATGGTGTTTATTCCTATATTCATGGGTGTTTTACACCGTTAACAATTTGGACATCTATACATATGTTCATTATACATATATAAAAAACAATAACAACAACAACAAAAACAGCCACATCGTTTCACCAGAGTATGCCGGTTTGAATCAAACAAATTATAGCGTGCAAACCTTTGAGTGCAGCTGTTTGTTGCTTTAAAGAATCGTCAAACAAATAACCAGCACCTATACTCAAGGATTTTCGTTTGGAAAATATAGATTGTACTAAATGCGTCTCTAAATAGCTCATATTTGTGACAGGGAGATTTTGTCGAAGACATTCTTTTCGAGCCGAAAATAAAAAAACTTCCTCACCGTTTCACTCATTGGCTCTACGTGTGTTTGTTTTTTGTCGGAAGACAGTGCTTCCGGTTTTTAATTTAACTCAGTTTGATTGGTTACCTGCTCATCTTCGGGAAATGTTGTGACGCGCAACTAATCAGAGGGTGTTCTTCTTTTCAACAGCCTCTTCGGGCAGGTGTCTTCTTGCCCTTTCTCCGCCCCCTACTTCCACCGTCCACTCAACTCCAAATCAAACATGGCTGGTCGGAAATTTGTTATTTGCATATCATTTCTAATTGAAACTTAAACAATGTCCTCGTTTACCAACTGTTCGGAATCATCTTACGTCTGACGCGTTTTCCGTGAATAATGATGATGAACTTCGGAATGATGATTGCAGGATTGAAAGAATTTCAATAGTATAGAGCACAGTTACTTCTGCATATATTTTGAGGTATTTGTTTATTTCATTACTTTGCGTGTGCTTCATTGCGAAACATATGGTGTTCACCGCTTCAGAAAACAAGTTCTGAATATTTGAAAAGGCGGCTTTATTCACGCATTTTTCTGACATTTTTTAACGAGAAAATCAACGTTTTCCCGTTTCTTTTGAGTACTCTGAAACGGTGTGGCTGTTTTTGTTGTTGTTGTTGTTGTTTTTTTTTTCATCAAAGAAAAAAAGGCTTCATCAAAACATATATGTATAATAAACATATCTATAGGTGTCCAAGTGGTTAACGGTGTAAAACACCGATGAATATAGGAATAAATACCATTTTTGGTGAAGCGCTTTTTTCTTTGATGAAAAAAAAAAACAAAAAAAACAACAACAAAAATAACAACAAACAAATTATGGCGTGCAAACCATTGAGTGCAGTTGTTTGTTGCTTCAAAGTATCGTTTACGATCAAATGGAAGAAAAGTTGTCAAACAAATAGCCAGCAGCTATACTCAAGGATTTTCGTTTAGAAAATATAGATTGTACTAAATATCAGTTCATAGTTGTGACTGTAGATGAGATTTTGTCGAAGACATTCTTTTCTAGCTGAAAGAAAGAACTTCCACACCGTTTCACTCATCGGTTCTACGTGTGTTTGTTTTTGTCGGAAGACAATGCTTCCGATTTTTAATTTAACTTAGTTTGATTGGTTACCCGCTCATCTTCGGGAAATGGAGTGACACGCAACTAATCAGCGGGTGTTCTTTTCAACAGCCTCTTCAGGCAGGTGTCTTCTTGCCCTTTCCCCGCCCCCTACTTCCACCGTCCACTCTAACTCCAAACCAAACATGGCTGGTCTGATAAACGATCGCGAGCTTAGCTCGCTCTAGTAAGACGCCTGCACTGCAGGCTAGGCTCACTCTGATTCTTGATACCATAGAGTTTCCTCTTGAACAAAGGGCTTCACGAAACTTCATGAGATATATCTCCCCAAAATTTCCGTTTATAACAAGACAGCGTCGGCTAATTAATTTTCTAGATTTTAGTTAGAAACCACCCATGAGTCTGAAAGTTAAACAGCCTTTAAGCAGTCGCAAGAGAAAAGGCTAAAAACGGATAGTGTTGTCTTACACCATTTGTTATTTGCATGTCATTTCTAACTCAAACTTAAATTACCTCCTCGTTTACTAACTGTTCGGAATCATCTTACGTCTGACGCGTTTTCCGTGAATATTGATGATGAACTTCGGAATGATGATTGCAGGATTGAAAGCATTTCAATAGTGTAGAGAACAGTTATTTCTGCATATATTCTGAGGTATTTGTCTATTTCGTTACTTTTTCCGTGCTTCATTGCGAAACATATGGTGTTCACCGGTTCGGAAAACAATTTTCTGAATATTTGAAAACGCGGCATTATTTATGTATTTTTCTGACATTTTCCGACAGGAGAATTCAAATTTTTCCCGTTGTTTTCGAGTCGGCGAATTGAAGTATTCATTCCATTATCCTACAGTTTTCCTTGACAGGTAACTCTGCGAAAATTATTGTTTTCCTGGAGTTGAGAATGCAGTGTCAGATGGGAAAATGGTTTGTATTCGTTGCTTACTGGTGTTTTCCAGTAACGAAAGATTGCTTTGTAAGAAGTTTTCCATCGAAGACAGAGCGTTTCCTTCCATTTCCTAGGACAGAAAATGCGTAGAAAACGCTTGAAAACAACGTGTCTTCCAACAAGACAGCGTCGACTAATAAATTTTCTAGATTTTAGTTAGAAACCATCGATGAGTTTGAAAGTTAAACAGCCTTTAAATAGTCGTGAGAGAAAAAGTTAAAAATGGATAGTGTTGTCTTACACCATTTGTCATTTGCATGTCATTTGTTCCATCTGTTCGGAATCATCTTACGTCTGACGCGTTTTCCGTGAATAATGATGATGAACTTCGGAATGATGATTGCAGGACTGAAAGCGTTTCAATAGTGTAGAGCACAGGTATTTCTACATATACCTTGAGGTATTTATTTACAAATTTTATGTCTAACTTTTGAAAAACAAATAGAATCTGCTTTATTTCGGTCAATAAAATGAAACTACTAAAATGATTTACGATTTACGGCCTGCTAACAGCCAAAAGCCCCGAATTGATTCAATTGATCAATCGGAATTAGTCCCCAACGCCCGTGATATCAGGCAACATCGTCAAATTCGCCAAACGCTTTTTATTCTTACAGAAGTTGGCAACCTAATTTCCGATATGTTTGTTGATATTGTTATTTGGATTTTTTTTTAATGGACTCTCCTAAATTAACAAAAACCTGTCCTAAATTCAGAATTTTTATGACTTTTTTTTGAATTGCCAATGAGATCCTGTTACGTAACAGAATTTAAGCATAAGAAGAAGTAGAAGTAGTGATAGTTCAATAATTTCTTGGCTTTGCCAAAGCCAGCTGAAAGCACATTTATTTGCCTGGCTTTGAATATTTCCCATAATGATTATTAATCATACTGCACTATATTTACTGATTCCCTTTTTTAATATCTTTCATTAAAAGTCTATTTTCCCAATTTCTTTATCGAACATCGAAACGCGTTCGTCTTTTCAAATTTCGATGCAGCCCTTCGCCAGACTTTATCAATTGTGTTTAGAGTCCGCCTCTACTCTCTCCCCCACAGATAACGGTATAATAACATTCACTCAATCTGGCGTACAGTCCAGGACTCAAAATATTCTGTAGTGTTAGAAAAATATAACATTGACACGGTGTTTTTGTTCACAATGAGGATTTATTTATAATCCTGGCATAGCCATCCTTGCAGATTTTGTAGAACACAAGTTAATGTGCCCAAAATTTCCGTTATGTTCTTCGACACACAAAAGCGGAGTCGAATAAAAACCATACTTTATCAAAAGATCTCATATAAAAAGAGCTAATGAAGGATTCTTTTTAAAATTGTAATTTTCTGGCCCAAAATTTTGATAACCAAGCCCTTAAACTGCATCTGCCACAATTACAAATTTTGATGGTCTGAAGATTCACAGTAAAGTTTTCTTTTTCACCACTTGTCAGTTTGGGAAAAAGGGATCTACTTTTAAACTGAAGACGTAAAGTATTTTTCTAAAAGCCTTCTTGATGACACAGACCCTGACAAAAAACAGTTATTGCCAACCGCCAAGCGCAATTCAAAATTCATAACGTGTCCATCTTTCGAACTTCTTGATGGGAGCGAACCAAAATTTGTCAGTATGTTTGTAGCCGCCTTGTCTGATTCATTAACTAAAGAGAATGTCTGTTTTTGGCTTGTGGTGTCAGTGTCAGTAAAAAGTGTCAGCTTTTAATTAGTAACTTTGATTATACTACCCCGCACTTACACTTACACTTGTTGGTGTAAATTCTGTAAGCACACTAACTCAGATAACGGCTCGCTGTGTGATAATAGATACATCGTAATGGGCGGTTTTCGGAAATTGAGACAAAAAAAGCGTTCAGTGAGGGTAGCTGGCTATAGCCAGGAGAGCAGATCGCTACCTCAATGAGAACTCCAGAACTTTTTGTCGATAAAAAACTTCTTCCAGTCCTTTGAGAAGGTTAAAATCATATTTCCGTTCCATTCTTTTCAAATGTACGATGTCTTCTTCGTGAATGTTCTCATGTAAGTGTAAGGGAAGTCATGTTGAGATCTGGTCTTGCATTGCACCCATGCAGTTTAAAACAACAAGCTTGCAAACAGATAACATATCATTCTGACTTTTGCATCTGTGGTTTTTTTGTTTGTTTGTTTGTTTTTTGGTTAGATCTGAACACAACTTGAAGTCTGGTAGCCTCAGGAGAGGTTTCTGACCATATCATATCTTGGCAGCGTTAACGATGCATGTTGCAACTCTGAGATTGGTCCTATGTCTAATGGTTTGCTGCGATTTATGGCTTGTCAGGAGCCAAAATCTTGATTCAATCGATCAATCGGAATTAGTGCGCAAAGCCCGTGAAATCAGGCAACATCGTCAAGTTCGCCAAACGCGTCAACTTCGTCAGGAACAAGATAAAGAAACGAAATGCAAATTCAAATTTGCCTTGCATGATTTTCCTCCTTACATTATGAACCAGAGTATTAACCAAGGATTTATGCATCAAACCTTAACATGGTTTGTGGACACGGCTTGCTTTGGTAAAGAAGCAACAGACCCCATAGTCTGCAAAATGGTACCAGTATTTGTTCAAAATCAGGACGAGATGGTGAAGTTGATTAAAAATCGGTCGGTTGATTTTGGTTTTCCAATTCTCTCGGATGCAAAACAAAAA
Organism: Pocillopora verrucosa; assembly: GCF_036669915.1. Classification (NCBI taxonomy): domain Eukaryota; kingdom Metazoa; phylum Cnidaria; class Anthozoa; order Scleractinia; family Pocilloporidae; genus Pocillopora; species Pocillopora verrucosa. The sequence continues at coordinate 3,328,983 of NC_089313.1, read as the reverse complement.
CTTACGGGTCTAGACAGTGTGACACTCATCCGGGCATTTGTATCATCCGGGTGTTCAATGATTGTGAACTTAAAGCAGTGCAAAGCAGAGTCACGGGAACAGTTACTGACTTCTATTACGTCACAATGGCCGATATTGGCTTGTGTCATCTTACTGTCAGGGATATCTGGAGTGATCATTTGGCTCCTGGTAAGAGTTAAGGCTTATCATCGTCAATCTATACTAAGCCTCTAGAGCTCTTTACTTTTAATCCTACGTAAGGTTATATTCGAACTTAAATGTTACGGCTTTAACATGAAAATAGTTTAAGTAAGAATCGACGGCACCATTTTTGAGTAAACGGTTAGTTAGGCACACCTTATGACCTCACCGAAATAAAAAGCCAAACTAAAATGCCCTACAAGTCATGAAGCTACAGATAATGTTTGTTTGTTTGTAGGTGAAAAAAGACCGTTGCAATGACGCAAACTATCAAATACGAACATTTTATTCCAAGATGCCACAATTTCGGATACGGTAAAACTGCTGCAAACTTTGCGCGTTGTAGCAAGGCCTTAAGTAAGCTAGAAGTGTTTTCTAATCAATTTATTTACTCCACACTAAAAGCCACCTTCATGGTAGGTTTTTTTTTATATATAATTCATTAAACAGTGATACCAATTTCCATGACAGGAACACCGTTCAAACGCGGCTCAGTTTTCACCCTCGTTCACGATAGGATCACCAGAAGGCTTTTGGTGGGCAGTGGTATCACTTACAACAGTAGGGTAAGTGGATTTAAATTTGGGTATCAGTGGGCTCTTTTTTTCACTGCGTCCTTTGAATACGATCAAAGATAAGCAATATTGTAAAACCCATTTTTTTGTCGAAGTTAATACATGCTTTGGGTTTATCAAAATCTCTACCAGGGTTCCATTCTTGAATTGGCTTCCAGAATTTTCATTCATTCTCTCATTTATAAACTAATTCATTTGTGCTGATCCTGAAAAGCCTTATCGGGGAAGTGGTCAATTAGGCATAGATTGAGAATTTATATACTTACTACACTATCCTCAAAGCGCAAAGATATTTGGTTCCTTTTCCTCATTAGGTACGGTGATAAGACGCCTAAAACCCTCTGTGGACGTGCATTTGGTATAATGTGGATCCTGATAGGAGCAATAATGTTGTCGCTGTTCACCGCCTTATTTACAAATGCTATGCAAGCTTCCCTGGATGGTACGAGATGTAGGGACATTGGTGGCAAAAAGGTTAGTAACCCTAACATGAACACCTAAAACCCTCTGCACCCTAACATCATTATGCCCCTTTCTCCATGTTTTTCTTTATACATCTCTTAAGGTGCTGGGAAGGAGAATTTTTTTTAACAATCAAGAGCTTCTTTAGTTGGTGATCATTTCTTTTATTCTCGTGACCCTAATGTTTGATTCAGGGGTGATATTTTAAGGAAATATATCAGTGATTATTTTCTTGGTTTCAAATTAGATTCCCTTCATTTTTCAATTTATATTAACCCAAGCTTCGAAAGGTTTTTCCCTGAAAAAGTTATATTGCCAATTAATGAAATCCTACCCTCATCGATCGAACTCAGGAACAACTCAAATGCAACTCGGCCCTGTGAATCAAACCTTTAAGTCATAGGGCCGAGTTATTAAAAGCAGGGTTCAGATAATTCAGGAGTAATGGAAATCTTATTTAAGATCTGAAAGCTGTAAAAGAAAACTCAGTATAATTCTTTTTGTCCGCACTTATTAGATACTCTTAGAAAAAGTAGAGAAAGTTATTCGAAATAATAAAAAAAAACCCGCATGAAATTAGACCCGGATCAGCGCTACTCAGACTTCGAACAGCTGGGCTAGGAATTATGAGCTACTTGAGTCCGAGTTAGCAAGTTGTATGGAAGAACGAAATTAACAGTACACAATTTTAATTGATTGTCAAAATGGAAAATTGCTCTGGTTCTGTACAACTTCGGATATTATTGGCCCCTTCAACACCAATGCCTTCCCTGTTCCTATTATTTAGGGTGGGTCTTTCTGGAACTACAACTAAAGTGTACTTTCGTTGTGCAGACTTTTCATATTCTTTGCAAGAGGAAAGTACTTATCATCTGGCACTAAGCCTTTATAGATTGTGCTCGTAAAAGTAGCATATTATGCTAGTGGTATTGCTCGATCATTCTTCAAATAATGCTCAAAATCATGCTCGTTTTTGAAATTTTGCTGCTTTTTATTTAAGTGTGTTTAAAAAAAAAAAAAGGAAAAAAGAAGTCCAAATTATATATTTGTTATCAATTAAATTCTTCATTTGAGAAACATACTCTGACAAAAACATAAATAACCATTGGATTCCAGACGAGAAGCAGTGACTTGACAAGTCAAAATGTAAGTTTCTCTTTGACACCATTACTTGCCTGTGAAAACGGTAACTCTAAACGATGCAATCTTTACTACGGGTGTGCCTAGTCCTCTAGACAACGAACGATTCAATACTTCGTTAACCCTCTTCTTCCAAGACATTGAAAACCTGAAAATAGACATGAACCATGGACTGAATTTGAAAATAATCGATCTTGGAGACCAAACAAGCCATGACTCTGGTAACTTTTCCTTCAAAATAAGAAAAAATATGCTCATTAGGCTTGCAGTGCTACTTTCATAAATAGAAGGAAAATTATGCTTTTTTTTACAATTTAGGTCAAAAATTATGCTTACGCAATCTATAAGGGCCCAACTGGCGCATAAAAATTTGTCTGACCCCAATTTACTTGTTAGGTGGGTGTGTCCAACAAGAATCCTGAAACGCATATAGTCGCTATGGAGCTGGATGCAGACTTTGTCAGTAAGTAGTTCTTTTCAGATTTATTTTAATGTCCTTGAATAATGTGTTGCATGACCATTGTTCCTCAGGGACGACTGGGAAAGTAAAGAAATAAGCTTAAATATTACCTTTTAATTTCAGTCATATCTCGTATATTTTTGTATCAAAACTCTGAGGAGAAATTTCTCCGCCGCTTTTTCTCATTTTATTCATGTAAGAATTTGCGTTGGCGAACTAATCAAATAAATTTTCAACCAACAGAGTTCAAAAACCTGGACGAAATGCAAAAAAGTCTTATCCAAGGAACAATTGGAAGAGTAATGATGGATCGCAACACTGCATTTCACCTTTTGGATAAATCTGGTTTAAAACGAAACAGGCAGATCCGAATGATTCGTAACGTCGATTATCCAATGGAATATTACCTGGCTCACGTGAGTCATGACGTAATACCACATCTAATGGGGTCACCGAATGGCACGAACGATTCTGATGACGAAGTATTGGTTAGAAAAACTGAGCTTTCGGTTTGCGGGGAAAGCCTGAAAGAATTATCAGCGGATTTGGTTGCAGTTGCAGAAGACATTGCTAAAGAGCAACTTATCCCTGCCGAATTACAGGTAGTTAATTGTTTTTTGTGAATTTTATATATTTCACCACGCGCCATTCTTCTCTATTTGTTTAGCATTTATTCCGATGAAATCAACAGTTTGAAAATTATTTATTTCCTTTTAGACAGCGGATTTGTCCGATGAAATGGAAGGGTTATTCTCCACTGGCTCACAAATGACCAAATCTATTTTATTTGCTTTATTGGGAATATTCGCCTTCCTAATAATCATCGGCAAACTTTGGGAGGTCTACACCAACTTTAAGCCAACGGTACGCAAGAAGAGAAAAGGTAACTGCTTCTTAAATTAATTTACCATAGGTTTCTGCAGAGTAAATATAAAACAGATACCTTTTGAAGAAAATTGTTCTATTTTAATTAGTATGAATCTTGGTATTGATGTGATTCTATAATTTTAAATTCAGCTGGCAATCAAAGGCAGCGAGACATTCACTCGTCCTTCAGTTGCTCAGTCTGTTAGTTAGTTAGTTAGTTAAGTAGTTAGTTAGTTAGTCAGTCAGTCAGTCAGTCTGTCTGTCTGTCTGTCTGTCTGTCAGTCATCCAGACAGTAGGTCAGTCAGTCAGGCAGTCGGTTGGTCAGTCATCCAATCAACCAGTTAGTCGGTTAGCACGTCCCTCAGATTTCAATCAGAAATGTGGAAACCTTCGTTACATGAAACGGTTCAATGCTTTATTGGAATGTCGGTCTGTCAGTCAAATAATAGGAAGTTATGTAGTTATGTCATTTTGTTTGTCAGTTAGAAAATAGTCAGTTATTCAAACGATTAATGACCGAATGAAATATCGACTACTTGTGTACTGACAAACGGAAAGACAAAAGTTCAGGGATTTATTTAGTGGTTCATTTCTTTAAATTTCCTCTACGATCCTTCTTCCAGGACTGACTCCCAGCAGCAGGAAGATGTCAATGATGCAAAACTTCCTGGATTTGGAGAAACGACTGGAAGACATAACGTCTGATCTACAAAAGTTAAAAGAGGAATTTGAAGGTGCCGCGAACGGTTTGTCTCTTGTAGACAGTCCTGAATACTCAAGACCAAAAGAACGCTCATTTTCTAACAATATGCTTGATCTGAAAGGAAAGAGTAAAAATACTGAAACAATAGTATAACACATAAAACATTTTGTCATTAATAAACTCAGATAGCATTTTACTCTTCTGAGATTTCCATGACCAGTGGCATATTTTTAGCTTGAGCGAAAAAAAGAAGGTGATTGTGTCTCACAGAATAGGACACGTAACTGACTTCTTGTTTATTACGAATTGTATTGAATTCTTTTCCTTCCTTTTTCCTATTTCCTTTTTAATTTCCTTACTTTCGGTATTGAGGCTAGCAAACCAATACGTTATGTTCAGAGAAGGTAGCAAGTGAACCAAGAAGGTTTATAAATTTTTCTCATTCCATTGCAATCAGCTTTAGCTGTCTATTGATGAAATAGCTTGCACTGTTAACTACAGACTCTACCTCGTCCGTCCTGACGGATGAACAGAATCGAGCGTTAAGAATAATAACTTCGGTATTTGCTTTTCAGTGCGTAACTTCTGGGTTTGTTTGTTTACACTCTATGGAATTAAATTTTCACAAGTACTGAAAAAAAGCAAGCTTTTGAGTATGGGTGGTGCAAATTGGAAGTATAAATGAAGAGTTATTTTCTTTATTAATTATTTAAGGAAGAACTTATCACAGAAGATATAATATAACAATAATTGTTTCTTGACTTCTCTTCTCTCGGTTAAGTGAATGCAAGTGTAATTTCTGGCAGGTCACTTTCTCAATTTCTTTCGCAAAAAGCATGAGATTTTATAACATTTCAGGATATTTTTGGAACTACTAACTTTTAAGATTATGGAGGGCAGATGCAAGTGGTCACTAAAGACTCTAGGTTAAAAGTTAATCGTTTCGAAACGTCCTTTATCCTCAAATCCTTACGATTTAATCAAAGTTTTTAGATATTGTCTATAACCAATAGATAAAAAAAGGAAAGTCGTAACTTTACCGTCTTGGCTCAACATTTAGTTTTTGTTTACCGTATTTCTCCACCTATAGGTCGAGCGATTTTTCAGTATTTGACACAAAAGTTTGGGAGATTTTTTCACAAGAAACGGGCTTCGGCTTATAGCCGAGGGTTTGGGATTCTAAAACAAGTACAAATTTAATTTTAATGCGAAATAACCGTAAATTCCCTGACTGCAGCACTCTTTCCGTGACATGCTTTAAAATTGATGTGACAACAACGTATTTCTGATCACCAGCAGATTCCATACTTCCCACGCATTGAAAGACGATCTCACTCAACTCGGCAAAAACTCTCCTCATTTCACATTACAAGTGAAATATTTGGTCTCTCTGCTGTGAAAACCACTCCATCGCTTGCTCGTTTAGTTCGGGATACTTGGGAGTGATACAGCCCATTTTTGCACATTTTCCCATCGATTTTTCGCCTACATGCATATCTCTAAACGCGAAATTTTCCATTCCTACCAAAAATCTCGAAATTTTTTCACACTTTTTACCTTTCTTGATCAATTCTCTTGTATAAAGAGCTACAAAATGTGGGTTTATTCGGTCAAGTGACCGCCTAGGGCAAGAATTGCGTGACAGGTGTAGTTGAGAGGAACTTGTGACAGTCGCAGATTTTAAAAGGCTTCCAAGACAAAATTATGACAGTGCCCAAAGATTTTTTGGACGATTTTTAGAGATGAAATGATGGATTATAAAGGGGAATCAAGACTAGCGTTTCACCTTTCTGGCAAGGGGAGATATTTGACCTCAAAGTTGTCAGATATTTGGATGAATCGAAAAGTCTAAACACATAGTCGTTTATTTGCCTCTGTTAATTGAGAAGCTGTCAACTAAATTAACTGATACTTGCAGCAGACATTGACTAAGGATGTAAAAATATATATACAAACCCTCAGAGTGATTGATTAAATACCATCGCAGTGAGAGCTTCATACATTTTACCTATTTGAGGCGATTTCCTAGGTGAAAACCAAGAAAAACCGGGGGGGTGGTCTTGATAACGACAAAACAAGAGGATACAAAGTCTTGTATGCAGCATGACCAGCTTTTCTTTGATAAATGGAAGTGGCTGTAAAGTGATTACACTTTTGTTGAGTTTTGTTTTGAAGGTTTTTTTAAGTGAACGAAACCGATCAGGCAGGGAGCGGTGACAGCGTGTGGTACAAGTCATCGGCTTGACTAATATGATTAAATGTCTCTCTGAAAAACTGTAAAACATATTAAAGTTCTGCAGGGACTATGTGGAAAGAAAAGCGATCAAAGCTTTTTGCCAGGCTAAACAAGGTGACATGCTTCTGGTCGTAAAATAAATGTCACCGAGTTCACAACGAGTGATCATGATTTAAATTTCAGTTTTCCAATTTCTATTGGCACACTTATTTGAATTTGCCATTGTGTAGGCTTAATCTATTTCAGATGCAAATACTGTGATTAAGTATGATGGATACCGCGCTGCATGAAAACAAGAGAAAAATAAACACCAGTCAACAGCGCCAATTTCATCACTAATGTCCTGTTTTAATTGTAAGGACGGGTGTTACAAAGTGCGAAGAGTTGGTTACAAAGTGCAATAAGGTTCTTACAAAGTACGACAGGTATTACAAAGTGTGACGATTTTTAAAAACCTCGCTGCTCTAATAACTAAATATCATCAGTCCATTATTCTATGAAATTCAAGCAGGTGTTTTACGCGGGAATTGTGCTGCAGATTTTCAAACTACAAAGCTTCTTAATGTTGCCCTATTGATTATTCTTTTTTTTTTTCAGTATGGCTCAACACTATCAAGCTTTCCGAGTACCTCGTATTTTTATGTGTATTTGTACGAAAAGTTGTTCAATTATTTTCTCCCATCAGGTTGGAGTCATTGACTTAAAGACGTAGTGACTAATTGAACTATGAAACTTCTCCATATTCTTCTGTTACTGGTTTACTTAAACATTTCCACGAATTCTGAACAAAAAACGCAGTGCAGGTTCAAAGTAGCTTTGCTGAACACTCCTCCTTATATCATGAACGGAAGTCTCGATCCAGGATTTATGTAGCAAACCATTAAATGGTTTGTGGACATGGCTTGCTTTAGTAGACAAGCAAGCGACCTAACAGCTTGCAATATGGATACCATCTTTGTGCGAAGTCAAGATGAAATGTCAAATCTGATGAAAACCAAGCAAGTGGATTTCACTTTTCCCTTTCAAGCTAACCATAAGATAGACGATGATGGACTGCCTAATGTCACACTGATCCGAGCAGTTGTGTCATCTGGCAGTTCTCTAATAGCAAACTTAAAGAAGTGTGAGGTAGAATCAGAGGAACAGCTGTTTGCATCTATTACGTCACAATGGCCAATTCTGGTTTGTATGATGTTACTGTCAGGAGTTTCAGGAATACTCGTATGGCTTTTGGTAAGAACATGGATTTATGTTGGTCATACAGTACCACATAGGCTTAGATAGGCCGCACGTTTGGGCGATGGGACACGACAGAATTCTGAGAAGATGCCTGGAGGTTTTAGGAAAACTTTAATGAATTTTGTTTTACTAGTCATGATAATGTGCATCTGACTTCTTAATAGAATGGAATCAATGCAGCATTTTTGCCTGTTCTTTTTTATGAACGATATCCAAGTGATCTGAGAATAACAATTTCTTTTGGGATAACTCCCAGTTAAAACACCCCAACATAGTAGTAATTTAAAAAAAAAAAACTTCTATGATTGTATCTTTTTCAGTCCTCTCTGAGTTCTAAGTACATGTAGCAGAAATCAACTCCCCATAGTTGTTGGTATTAATGCAAATTATTGTGTTTTTCATATCAGGTTGGTGTCTTAGCTCCTTTTCTTACAACCCAAAAAGTTGCTGAAGAGTTTGATGCAAAGATCCTCAGTAAGTGAGAATTCACTTATGGTAACAATGAGCTGTAATGCCACAAATCATAGCGAGATGAAATGCCAACTAGTTAATATCATTTCATTACCTTCGTGGTCACACTAAAACTTTCTTAACAAGATAAGAACTTTATTGTTGTCTTAGTTGCCTATATATTGAATGTGCTAAAACAAAAAGGCAATGAAAATTTGATAAATGATAACTATGTGGAGAAAAAACCTGAAGCTGGCTAAAAATTTATTGATGGTCATGTGGCACACAGTTTTGAAGCGCACAAGTATCCAGAGGACACCAAAAGGCCAGGTATTAGAATTAAGATAAAGACTACGTTTCAGAAGACATAGCTGTCGGAATTTCTACCTCAATAAAGTTCTCACATCTTTTACTACCACTGTGAATTTTACTGTCAATAATCAGGTAATCAATACTAACCGCACAACATGAACGGAGTTAGTTTTCATCAACAAAGGACTTTAGCTCTTTAAACCCATTAAACTACGTTCCCATACTGATTTGATCAAGAAACTTTTAATCTACAGAGTTTGACTCTCTTCAAGAAATGCAAAAAAATCTTAGCCAAGGAGCAATTGGAAGAGTATTGTTAGATCATAACACAGCATTGTACTTTCTGGATAAATTTGGTTCCAAACAAAGCAGACAAATTAGAATGATACGTAACATCGATTATCCGATGGAGTATTATCTGGGGCATGTAAGCCATGACGTTACACCACTTGCAACAAGGTCACCAAATGAAACCAATTACTCCGAGGAGCAACGATTTAAAAGAAAACAAGAACTGTCCAGGTGCGGGAAGAATTTAAAAGAATTATCTACAGACTTGGTCGCGGTTGCTAAGGAAACTGCAAAAGAGCAACTTATTCCTGCTGAGGTACTTCAAATGCAAATGTTTTTCTAACTGTTCTCTTATTTTGACACGTGCGGCCGTTCAGGATGAACACCAGTGCATTTGCCTTGACTCCTTTAGTTTTTTTAAGGCTTAACTTCTCGCAGACAACAGACTCATCAAGGGTTAGGGTAAGAAATAGAGGTTTAATTTCATTATCTCAAAGAATACCTAATCCATTTTGCCTCACCTTCAAATATTCCTTTTCCTCAAACTCGGGAGTCGATAAACTATAGGGAGTCTACGGTAACTTAAATGTCAACTTACTTGGGTCAATATAAACCGATAGTTTATTGGAAAAGTTACCACAGCTGATGATTTTTCCAAGTCCCTAGAAGTAAAGTAAAACATCATGAAATCGTACTAGTGGAACTAACAAGAACAGAACAATTTTAAAAATAACGCTTGAGGTCATTTTACTCGAGTAGAATAACAAATTGTGAAATGCAAATCATTTAGATCACATCTATGTTCTAAACACGAGTGTGTTTTTCTTCAACAATTTTCTGTATTTCTTTTGAAAGAAACTTTCAACTTTATCGAGAAATTCTAGTACAGAATGACTGAATCATAATATTTCCCTTCTTGTATTATTGATCTTTACAGAGTGCAAACCTGTCCGATGAAATGGAAGGGTTTTTTTCATCCGGCTCGAAAATGACCTTGTGGATGTTGATTTATCTTCTGGCGGTATTTCTCGGGCTGGTGTTTCTCGGTATCTTACTTCAAGTCTACTCCAAGTGTTACCAAGCCAGGGTGCACGCAGTAACAGAAGGTATGATTATCATCTATATATAGGCTGATACTGAGTGATATAACTATTTATTTTCACCCAAATAAAGCGAACACCTTGTCTAAATTTTAACATACTATATCTTACGACTGAATTGAGCATTTTGACGTTTGCAGCAATCCTAGGTCTTTCGATGGGAATGTCCTATTTGTTCATTAACAAATGGGTAGGTTTCAGTGACAAGAAAAATCAATTTTCGTTATGAAAATAGGTTTTAAATTTTTTGCCTGTTAGTGGCAGGAAGCGGAAATTGAAAAGACCGCGATTTGTAAATTTTGAAGTATTTAATATCAATATCCTTTTCAATCCGTTTAATTTTTGATCCTCAATTCTTTTGTTTTTTCTTTGAAAGAATTGTGATCATGAAGTGACTTCTTAGGCAGCCCATTTAAGCTTGTGATCATTTATGCCTGATGTAGATAGATTTGTGAGTAGCAAAATTATTTGAAGTATACGTGCATTTGTAGATTTTCCACACTGCAATGACGTATCTGAGAATCCCCGGGACAGACACGTGGCTGACATGATGCAATATGTCAACAATTTGGAGGAGAGACTCAAAGATTCAATCGCAATGGAGATACAACGACTGAAAGAAGAGATGAATATGACCATCCCTGGCCAAGAAACCCCGACCTCAAGGAATTAAAAAAAAAATCGATGATAAGTCGCATCTGTCAACTGCACCTCATTATGGCCACCATCCTTTGTCTACGAGCATAATTTAAAAAATTTAAAACTTAGAGCGTTTGTATAACACCGTTATAATGTTTATATCCAACATGATTTACAACAAAACCTTCTTTTTAGTCCAAAGTAACTTATGATTTTTCATTCGTATAACACACTTAGATCGCGATCTGGCTATAATGAGAGCGCTGCCCTAGCCCATTACGGGCCAAAGGCTATCGTTCAGTTCCTTTCAACGGCTGTTAAACTCAGCTCAGAGTAGCTTTAAATTAACGACAAGGCAAAGGTAACACAATCATTTGAATTGACTATCTCACTAGACCCGGTGAGCAGGGTAACTGAGATACCTGAATGGTACTGGATCCTTGGGATCAAGTATTGTGATACTACGGGTGTCGGCATTTGCAAATGACACACAATAATTAAAATCTTGTACTTCACAAGTACCATGTATAGTATCAGTATAGCTTGGACTATATTGAAGCTGATAATTAATATTAAATACCATTACCATTTCAGGTACTTCTGTTAGCAGTAAATAGGATTCCCTGGATAGACTAGATAGACCAGAATACAATTCGTTACCACTGTTCATGATATTAACCAAGTCCATTTAGGATGCAATACCATTCCTCTTGTTATATGTGAGGGAAGCAAATGACATGGCTACACAATGTGTACCAGCATTTAACCCAAACATTGCCATATTGTCTTGACTGTAAGGAGCTTGAATTGTTTTAGTAGAATTGATAACAGGACCAGGGTTTGTTTCTATATTCCCGGACGGATTGGACTTAAAATGATTTACCCTGTGATTCAGATTTTTATATACATTTGGTATTGAATTAGGCCCCCATGCATTCGACTGCTTTGGCCTTGGACTTTTTATTACATGTGTATATTGGTTCTGCATTTTCAGTATCCTGTATTTATTAGACTTTGGATATTTTCTCCAGACTGCAGAAGAGGGACATTTCGTTGTTCCTTTATTCTCAAATCTGATTCCATGTGCATATATTTTTTCACGAGCTTTATTTGTAAAAAGGTGCATTCGGGTAGACTTCGGTATGCTTTTTCTGATGTAGGTTCGAAGTAAACGTCTTACTCTCCTGGATTTCTTCAAAATACGTGTAATTCTTTTCTTTGGTATTCTGCTGAGCTCACAATCACGAATACGAATACCATGCGTACGAGGGCGATTAAAATAAAAAAATTTGTCGTATCGAGATCTACAGTTACAGACTGTATTTACTGAAAATGCTTCATCATTGCTATTTTTAAGCTTATTGTCATATACAATGACAGATAACTGAGCAGCTTTCTCAAATACGTTACATTCAGCGACGCTGTTCACGGCAGCTTTTGCTGAAGACATCAACAACTTTACGTAGAAATTAGTCCAAGAGACAATTAGTCCAAGAGACAATTGCGTAAACGTACACAATCACATTATAAACAAAAGACACGGGATTTTGGATCATGAATTTATTTAAAAAGAATATCCCTACAACTGCAACGAAAACAAACATAGCATTCACCTTTCTGATCCTGAAATTAATACCATTCGTACTTTTATTGTAGCTACGCTAGGCGTCTTTCTTCACAAACAGTTTGCATCCACTAGAGTTTTGTTCTTCAGTCTCACGATAATCGTGTTGTTCAGTAGATTGCCAAGAGTATATGCAGTTTGGTTTCAGATTTCAGATTTTGCTTTTTTTCAACAAGTGCGCGGTTTTTCAACTAAGACATTGGTATACTTGGAATACAAGGCATACAAGTCATACAAGGCTTTCATGGCTTTCAAGTGTTCGCGACTCAATCCGTTCCAAACATACCGCTCAACATCTTTTAGTGTGGATTGGCCGCGAACAATACGACTTCTGTATGAGGAGTCTATAAGCTTTTTGAGCGTTTGCACCATAAAGCTCCAGGTAATCCTAAACCAAAACCACTGAACCTCCATTGCCAAAACAACAACCCCAGAACCAATACAAAATGGCTGACAAAAGAGTTTTACTAGCAAAAATCTCATGATTCGTCAAGTGACCCGGCCCTGTCCTTGCATGACAACGTCAATCATCATCAAGATAACACACGTGATCAGCATGTGAACACCTTCACCCTCATTGGATCACAGTTGGTTGTCATGGTGTTGAGGGCCCAATGACCATTGGGTACTATTGCGCAATTTTTCCATTTTGTGGCGGAGGAAAAAAGAAAGACAACAAAAAAAAAACAAAGGCCTTTTCATGACTGGGCTACCACAGGTATCCCAGTAAATAGTTTGTTAACGACTAACCATGAATCGAGTCTGTACCGTTGGGGCAGACTCGGGAACTATTTCAAGATAACCAAATTTCAATTAGTTCAAGTCGAGAGGTATTTCATCTTCTTGTCGTCACACTAATTTTTGTTTCAGACAAGTAGTATATACACCCACCTGTCTGGTTGGAGAGAGAACACATTTTCACGAACAAAAGATATTCAACTTCTTGTGATATCAAAGCAATTTAGTTGTTTATGATAACAGAGAGACATCGTTGGTGCAGTTGTAAGAATGTAACTGATATGTAATTTCTAAGTGGTAAACACGTTTGGTCCAAGCTTCAGCATTTGTAATTTTGCAATATTCGAGGGAAGAATGTTAACGGAATACTTCGTCAGTCGTCGTCCAGTGGACTGGGCACGTCGGAAGTTAGATTGCGTTGGTCACAGTTCCCGCTTTCACAGGCTACAAAATGTCAGAACATATCAAATGTGTAGTAGTGTTTTCTCAGAGCAAGTGTGTAACTCAAGATAAGGAAGATATCACGCTTTATTAATCATGAATAATAATTATATAATCTGAGCTTGTTTTGTTCCCTCTTTTAAACCGCACTTTAAGAAAAAGTGGCATAATTTTGAGCATAATTTGGAAAAACATCGGGCGATGCTAATAGCATATAATGTCGAGAGCATAATGAGCTACTATTATTATCACAATTTATGAGAGCCTAATTACTGTTCTGCTGGCGCCTTTACACTTCAAGCAGATAATTTTCAACGTATTGAAGAAAATAAGGTATTTCGTCATTGATACAGATAGTCTACTTGATTGTTTTGGTAGTATGGAGCAATTATTGACTTCTTTGTTAATAGAATGGCTTTCGTCGCACTGTTTTCTACTTGTTTTGGTCGACTGATAATTGACTTATTTGACTACTCCGCAATCGAGTCTAATAAACTTGTCATTTAAGTACAGTTTTGACTCCACTATTGTTCATAATCAGCACGTATACCCGTATTCAATGTGGACAAATAGTTCGTTTCCGCGGCGTTTTTTTGCGTCAAAGAACGTTCAACAGAATAAAATTTGTCAAAAATTATGATTGCAAATGATCAATATGAGACACTTTGGTCTTTTAAAAGTGGGCTCATCATTAGTATGCAAACCAGGCGTAATTTTGGCGAGCGAGTGCTCAGTATTTTCTTAACGAAAATTATGGCCGCCATCTTTGATTTTAATGTCAGCGGAAGGCTAGGGAGAGAAAGAAGTTTGTACCAAGGGGCGGTCGACAGTCAAAAATATGGAGAGCGGTGGGGTGGGAGAGTAAAGATTACGCCTGTCCGAGTTTCCACTTTAATAAAGTACTTTACGAAACTTCATGAGGTATAGCTCCCAAAATTTCCTTTTGTAACATAAAAGCGTCGACTGATTAGTTTTCTAGATTTTAGTTAGAAACCATCGATGAGTCTGAAAGTTAACCAGCCTGCAAATAGTCTCAAGAGAGAAGGTTAAAAATGGATAGTGTTGTCAGACACCATCTGTTATTTGCGTATGATTTCTAATTGAAACTTCAATCACCTCCTCGTTTACCAACTGTTTGGAATCATTTTACGTCTGACGCGTTTTCCGTGAATGATGATGATGAACTTCGGAATGATCACACGCCTTTTTCCATGCATTTCAGTAGTATAGAGCACAGGTATTTCTACATATATTTTGAGGTATTTGTTTATTTCATTACTTTGTGCTTGTGTTTCACTGCAAAACATATGGTGTTTACCCGTTCGGAAAACAAGTCCTGAATATTTGAAAACGCGGCATTATTCACGCATTTTTCTGACATTTTCCGACATGAGAATCCCAAGTTTTCCCGTTGTTTTCGAGTCAGCGAATTGGAGTACTCGTTCCATTACCCAGCAGTTTTCCTTCACTGTTAACTCTACGAAAGCGATTGTTTTCGTGGTGTTAAGAATGCGGTGTCAGATGGGAAAACGGTTTGTATTCGTTGCTTACTGGTGTTTTCCAGTAGCAGAAGACTGGTTTCCGTCGAAAACAGAGCGTTTTCTTCCATTTTCCTAGAACAGGAAAATGCGTAGAAAACGCTTGAAAATTACGTGTCCTCCAACGTTCACGGGTTGGTCAACGCAAAGAAATGCGATGTTTTCTGGCGTTTTTAGCTGTTGGCGTTGAGAAAACGCGTTCTTATCGGCGATTCACCGAATACAAATATTCCAATGCATTTTCAAGTTGTTGCCGTCCGATTATCATGCGGAAAATGGTATTTATTCTTATATTCATCGGCGTTTTACACCGTTAACCACTTGGAAATCTATAGATATGTTTATTATACATACATGTTTTGGCAAAGCCCTCTTTTCTTTGATGAAAAAAAAAACAAAAAAAAAACAACAACAACAACAAAAAAAGCCACATCGTTTCACCAGAGTATGCCGGTTTGAATCAAACAAATTATAGCGTGCAAACCTTTGAGTGCAGCTGTTTGTTGCTTCAAAGAATCGTTTACGATCAAATGGAAGAAAAGTTGTCAAACAAATAACCAGCACCTATACTCAAGGATTTTCGTTTGGAAAATATAGATTGTACTAAATATCAGCTCATATTTGTGACTGCAGAGGAGATTTTGTCGAAGACATTCTTTTCTAGCTGAAAATAAAAAACTTCCTCACCGTTTCACTCATCGGCTTTACGTGTGTTTGTTTTTGTCGGAATACAGTGCTTCCGATTTTTAATTTAACTCAGTTTGATTGGTTACCCGCTCATCTTCGGGAAATGTAGTGACGCACAACTAATCAGCGGGTGTTCTTCTTTTCAACAGCCTCTTCAGGCAGGTGTCTTCTTGCCCTTTCCCCGTCCCCTACTTCCACCGTTCACTCTAACTCAAAATCAAACATGGCTGGTCGGAAAAACGATCGCGAGCTTCTAACTTTAGCTCGCCCTAATAACACGCCTGCACTGCAGGCTAGACCCATTCTGATTCTTGATAACGAAGAGTTTCATCTTTAACAAAGGGCTTTACGAAACTTCATGAGATATATTTCCCAAAATTTCCGTTTATAACTAGACAGCGTCGGCTAATAAATTTTCTAGATTTTAGTTAAAAACCATCCATGAGTTTGAAATTTAAACAGCCTTTAAATAGTCACAAGAGAAAAGGCTAAAAACGAATAGTGTTGTCTTACACCATTTGTTATTTGCATGTTATTTCTAATTCAAACTTCAATTACCTCCTCGTTTACCAACTGTTCGGAATCATCTTACGTCTGACGCGTTTTCCGTGAATAATGATGATGAACTTCGGAATGATGATTGCAGGATTGAAAGCATTTCAATAGTGTAGAGAACAGTTATTTCTGCATACATTCTGAGGTATTTGTCTATTTCGTTACTTTTTCCGTGCTTCATTGCAAAACATATGGTGTTCACCGGTTCGGAAAACAATTTCTGAATATTTGAAAACGCGGCATTATTCATGTATTTTTCTGACATTTTCCGACAAGAGAATCCAAATTTTTCCCGTTGTTTTCGAGTCGGCGAATTGAAGTATTCGTTCTATTATCCAACAGTTTTCCTTGACAGTTAGCTCTCCGAAAACTATTGTTTTCCTGGTGTTGAGAATGCGGTGTAAGATGGGAAAATGGTTTGTATTCGTTGCTTACTGGTGTTTTCCAGTAACGGAAGATTGCTTTGAAACAAGTTTTCTATCGAAGACAGAGCGTTTCCTTCCATTTTCTAGGACAGAAAATGCGTAGAAAACACTTGAAAACAACGTGTCTTCCAAGAAGAAAAAAAAAGAATGTTTTCTGGCGTTTTTCTCCTGTTCGCGTTGAGAAAACGCGTCGTTATCGGCGATTCACCTAATGCAGTTATTCCCACGCAATTTCAAGTGGTTGCCGTTCGATTGTCGTGCAACATCGTCAAGTTCGCCAAACGCTTTTTATCCTTACAGAAGTTGGCAACCTAATTTTCAATATTTTTGTTGATATTGTTATCAAGAGTTTTTTTTTTAATGGACTCTCCTAAAATTAACGAAAACCTGTCCCAAATGCAGAATTTTTGTGACTTATTCTGAATTGCCAATGAGATCCCGTTATGTAGCAGAATTTAAGCATAAGAAGAAGTAGAAGTAGTGATAGTTCAATAATTTTTTGGCTTTGCCAAAGCCAGCTGAAAGCACATTATTTGCGTGGCTCTGAATATTTCCCATAATGATTATTAATCATACTGCACTATGTTTACCGATTCTCTTTTTAATATTTTTCACTAAAGGTCAACTTTCCCAATTTCTTAATCGATCATCGAAACGCGTTCGTGTTTTCAAATTTCAATGCAGCCCTTCGCCAGACTTTATCAATTGTGTTTAGAGTCCGCCCCCAGTCTCTCCACCACAAATAACTGTACAATAACATTCGCTAAATCTGGGGTCACAGCCCAGGACTCAAAATATTCTGCAGTGTTAGAAAAAAAAGTACATTGACGCGGTGTTTTTGTTCACAATGGGGAGTTATTTATAATCTTGGCACTCTGTAAGCACACTAACTCAGATAACGGCACGCTGTGTGGCGATAAATACATCGTAATGGGTGGTTTTCGGAAATTGAGAAAAAAAAGCGTTTAGTGAGGGTAGCTGGCTATTGCCAGGAGAGCATATCGCTACCTCAGTGAGAACTTCAGAACTTTTTGTCTATAAAAAACTTCTTCGAGTCCTTCGAGAAGGTCAAAATTATATTTTCGTTCCATTCTTTTTAAGTGCATGATGTCTTCTTCGTGAATATTCTCATGTAAGTGTAATGGAAATCACATTGAGATATGGTCTTGCATTGCACCTATGCAGTATAAAACAGCAAGCTTGCAAACAGATTGTTCTGACTTTTGCATCTGTGGTTTTTTTGTTTGTTTGTTTGTTTGTTTTTTTGGTTAGATCTGAACACAACTTGAAGTCTGGTAGCCTCAGGAGGTTTCTAACCACATCATATCTTGGCGGTGTTAACGATGCATGTTGCAACTCTGAGATTGGTCCTATATCTAATGGTTTGCTGCGATTTATGGCTCGCCAGGAGCCAAAAGCTCCAACTTGATTCAACCGATCAATCGGAATTAGTGCGCAAAGCCCGTCAAATCAGGCAACATCGTCAAGTTCGCCAAACGCGTCAACTTCGTCAGGAACAAGATAAAGAAACGAAATGCAAATTCAAATTTGCCCTGCTAGATTTTCCTCCTTACGTTATGAACCAAAGTATTAACCGAGGATTTATGTATCAAACCCTTTCATGGTTTGTGGACATGGCTTGCTTTGGTAGAGAAGCAACAGACCCCATAGCTTGCAAAATGGTACCAGTATTTGTTCAAAATCAAGACGAGATGGTGAAATTGATTAAAAATGGGTCGGTTGATTTTGGTTTTCCAATTCTGTCGGATGCAAAACAAAAACTTACGGGTCTAGATAGTGTGACACTCACACGGACATTTGAATCATCTGGGTGTTCAATGATTGTGAACTTAAAGCAGTGCAAAGCAGAGTCACGGGAACAGTTATTTACTTCCATTACGTCACAATGGCCAATATTGGCCTATATCATATTGCTGTCAGGGATATCTGGAGTGATCATTTGGCTCTTGGTAAGAGTTAAGGCTTATCATCGTCAATCTTTACTCAGCTTCTGAAGCTCTTCAGTTTTAATTTCACGTAAGGTTAGATTCAAACTTAATTGTTACGGCTTTAGCATGAAAATAGTTCAAGTAGGAATCGACAGCACTATTTTTGAGTAAACGGTTAGCTAGGCACACCTTATCACTTCACCGAAATAGAAAGCCAAACTAAAAAAAAGAACCTCGCAGTAAATAAAAAGAGAACTGTAATGCCCCACAAGTCATGAATCTACAAATAAGGTTTGTTTGTTTGAAGGTGAAAAAAGACCGTTGCAATGACGCAAACTATCAAATAAGGACATTTTATTCCAAGATGCCACAATTTCGGATAGAGTAATACTGCTGCAAACTTTGCGCGTTGTAAGCCTTAAGTAAGCTTGAAGTGTAATGATTTTCATGACAGGAACACCGTTCAAACGCGTCTCAGTTTTCACCCTTGTTCACGAAAGGATCACCCGAAGGCTTTTGGTGGGCAGTGGAATCACTTACAACAGTAGGGTAAGTTGATTTAGATTTACACACCGGAAGTATGACGGTTCGACATCAACTGTGACGAGTCGTTCGATTCGAGTCGATTCGACAACATCTCCAACCCACCTTCGTAGTTACTCGCGGAATATTCTCTAAGTGTCTTGCAAATCGACCTCCAGTATGACGGGTCGACATCAGCTGCGACGAGTCGTACGATTCGACAAAATCTGCAACCCCCTTTCGGAATATTTTCTAAGTGTCTTGCAAATCGACTTCTGGTGTGACGGGTCGACTTTAACTTAGACGAGTCGTTCAATTCGACAACATTTTCAACAACCCTTGACAGCTACTTGTGAAATATTTCCTAAGTGATTTGCAAATCGACTTCCAGTTTCCATCTAATGAGAGACGGTTTATCAGATTTCCGATATAACGAGACGCATTAACCGGTAGAACGATTCGCAAACTGCCTTTGACGAATCGTAGCGGTTTGGGTGTATTGGACAACCCTCTTAGTATACTTGCTAGACTATCCTCAAAGCGCAAAGATATTTGGTTCCTTTTTCTCATTAGGTACGGGCAGGGCATTTATTATGCTACAGGAGGGAGGCAGTGTGGGCTAGTGGCTGGAGTGCTGCATTTGTAATCTGGAGGTCCCAGGTCTTGGCCCTCCACCCTCCACTACTCACTCCTCGGCTGCGCTTTGTATATAGCCAAATGTTCAGCTTCCTTCCAGTTGGGAATTTCATTCATTCTCTCATTTATAAATTCAATCATGTCTACTGATCCTGAAAAGCCTTATCGGGGAAGTGGTCAATTAGGTATAGATTGAGAATTTATATACTTACTACATTATCCTCAAAGCGCGAAGATATTTGGTTCCTTTTTCTCATTAGGTACGGTGATAAGACGCCTAAAACCCTCTGTGGACGTTTATTTGGTATAATATGGATCCTGATAGGAGCTATAACGTTGTCGCTGTTCACCGCCTTAATGACCAATGCTATCCAAGCTTCCCTGGATGGTACGAGATGTAGGGACATCGGTGGCAAAAAGGTTAGTAACCCTAACATGAATACCTAAAACCCTTTGCACCCTAACATCATTATGTTTCCTCTCTATGGTTTCCTCTATACATTTCTTAAGGTGCTGGAAAAAAGAATTTTTTTTAACAATCAAGAGTTTCTTTAATCGGTGATCATTTCTTTTATTCTCATGACCCTAATGTTTGATTCAGGTGTGATATTGTAAGGAGATATCAATTGATTATTTTCTTGGTTTCAAATTAGATTCCCTACATTTTTCAATTTATCCTAAACGAAGCGTCGAAAGGCTTTTCCCTGGCAAAGTTATTTTACCAATAAATGGATCCTACCCTCATCGATCGAACTCAGGAACAGCTAAAATGCAACTCGGCCCTGTGACTCAAACCTTTGGGTCACAGGGCCGAGTTGTTAAAAGCAGGGTTCAGATAACTCAGCAGTAATGTGAAATCTTATTTAAGATCTGAAAGCTGTAAAGAAAGGTTGTTACGATTTGCCCACACTTATTAAATGCTGTTAGGAAAAAAAAATAGAGAAAATTATTCGAAAGAGGTTGCTGAACAAAGGTCTAAAGAAACCCGCATGAAATTAACCCCGGATTAGCGCTACTCAGACTTCGAACAGCTAAGCTGGGAATTATGAGCTACCTGAGTCCGAGTTAGCAAGTTGTATGGAAGAATGAAATTAGCATTAAACAATTTTAATTGATTGTCGAAGTGGAAAATTGCTCTGGTTTGTACAACTTCGGATATTGTTGGCCCTTTTAACAACAATGCCTTCCCTGTTCCTATTATTTAGGGTGGGTCTTTCCGGAACTACAACTTAAGTGTACTTTCGTTGTACAGGTTTTTCATATTCTTTGCAAGAGGAAAGTACTTATCATCTGGCAATAAGCCTTTATAGATTGTGCTAGAAAAAAGAAACAAACGAAGTCTAAAGTATATATTTGTTGTCAATTAAACACGAAATCTTCTTCATTTTGAGATACATACTTGCTCTGACAAAACATAATTAACTATTGGATTCCAGACGAGAAGCAGTGACTTGACGAGTCAAAATGTAAGTTTCTCTTCGGCGCTATTTTGTTGCCTGTGAAAGCGGGAACTATAAACGATGTAATCTTTACTACGGGTATGCCCACTCCTTTAGACAACAAACGATTCTATACTGCGGTAACCCTCTTCTTACAAGACATTGAAAACCTGACAATAGACATGAACCATAGACCGAAAATCATTCTTGCGCAATCTACAAGGGCCCAACTGGCACATAAAAATTTGTCTGACGCTAATTTACTTGTTAGGTGGGTGTGTCCAACAAGAATCCTGAAACGCATATAGTCGCTATGGAGCTGGACGCAGACTTTGTCAGTAAGCAATTCTTTTCAGGCTATTTCAATGTTCTTGTATAACGCGTTGCATGACCATTGTTCTTCAGGAACGACTACGAAGGTAAAAAAATAAGCTTAAAAATTACCTTTTAATTTCAGTTATATTTCATATACTTTTGTATCAAAACTCTAAAGAGAAATTTGCCCGCCGCTTTTTCGCATTTTATTAATGTAAGAATTTGCGTTGGCGAACAAATCAAATAAATTTTTAATTAACAGAGTTCAACAACCTGGATGAGATGCAAGAAAGTCTTAGCCAAGGAACAATTGGAAGAGTAATGGTGGATCGCAACACTGCATTTCACTTTTTGGATAAATCTGGTTTAAAACGAAACAGACAGATCCGAATGATTCGTAACATCGATTATCCAATGGAATATTACCTGGTTCACGTGAGCCATGACGTAATGGCGTCACCGAATGACACGAACGATTCTGATGACGAAGTATTGGCTAGAAAAACTCAGCTTTCGGTTTGCGGGGAAAGCCTGAAAGAGTTATCAGCGGATGTGATGGCAGTTGCAAAAGATACTGCCAAAGAGCAACTTATCCCTGCCGAATTAAAGGTAGTTAATTGTTTTTTTTGTGAATTTTCTATAGTTCACCACGCGCCATTCTTCTCTTCATGCTTAGCATTTATTCCGATGCAATCAAGAGTTTGAAAATTATTTGTTTCTTTGTAGACAGCAGATTTGTCCGATGAAATGGAAGGGTTATTCTCCACCGGCTCACAAATGACCAAATTTATATTATTGGCCTTATTGGGAATACTTACCTTCCTAATGATCATCGGCAAACTTTGGGAAGTCTACACCAACTGTAAACCAACGGTACGCAAGAAGAGAAAAGGTAACTACTTCTTAAATTAATTTACCATAGGTTCCTGCAGAGTAAATATAAAACAGATACCTTTTGAAGAAAACTGTTCTATCTTAAATAATATAAATCGTGGTATTGGTGTAATTCTATATTTTTAAATTCAGATGGCGATCAAAGGCAATGAGACAGTCACTCGTCCTTCAGTTGGTCAGTCGGTCAGTCTGTCAGTTAGTTAGTCAGGCAGTCAATCAGTCAATCAGTTAGTCAGTCAGTCTGTCTGTCAGTCAGCCAGTCAGTTAGGCAGTCAGTCTGTCTTTCAGTCAGCCAGTCAGTTAGTCAGTCAGTCTGTCTGTCAGTCAGCCAGACTAATTCGTGGTATTGGTGTAATTCTATATTTTTAAATTCAGATGGCAATCAAAGACAATGAGACAGTCCCTCGTCCTTCAGTCGGTCAGTCGGTCAGTCTGTCAGTTAGTTCGTCAGGCAGTCGGTCGGTCAGTCATCCAATCAGCCAGTGAGATTTTAATCAGAAATGTGGAAACCTTCGTTACATGAAACAGTTCAATACTTATTGAAAGGTCGGTCTGTCAGTCAAATAATAAGTAATTATGTAAGTCCGTTTTTCAGTGAGAAAATAGTCATTCATTCAAACGATTAATGACCGAATCAAATATCGACTATTTGTGTACTGACAAACGGAAAGACAAAAGTAATATGTTCAGGGATTAATTTAGGGGTTCATTTCCTTAAATGTCCTTTGCGATCCTTCTTCTAGGACTGATTCTTAGCAGTAAGAAGATGTCAATGATGCAAAACTTCCTGGATTTCAAGGAACGACTAAAAGACATAACGTCTGATCTACAAAAGTTAAAAGAGGAATTTGAAGGTGCCGCGAACGATTTGTCTCGTGAATACTCAAGACCAAAAGAACGCTCATTTTCTATTAATATGCTTGATCTGAATGGAAAGAGTAAAAATACTGAAACAATAGTATAACACATAAAGCATTTTGTTATTAGTAAACTCAGATAGCATTTTAGTCTTCTGAGATTTCCATGGCCAGTGGCATATTTTTAGCTTGAGCAAAAAAAAAGAAAGTGAATATGTCACACAGAATAGGACACGTAACTCACTTCTTGTTTATTATGAATTGTATTGAATTCTTTTCCTTCCTTTTTCCTATTTCCTTTTTAATTTCCTTACTTTCGGGTTTTAGGCCAACAAATCAATACGTTATGTTCAGAGAAAGGTAGCAAGTGAACCAAGAGGGTTTATAAATTTTCTCATTCCACTGCAATCAGTTTTAGCTGTCTATTGATGAAATAGCTCGCGCTATTAACTACAGACTCTACCTCGTCCGTCCTGACGGATGAACAGAATCGAGCGTTAAGAATACTAACTTCGGTATTTGCTTTTCAGTGCCTAACTTCTGGGTTTGTTTCTTTATATTATGGAATTAAATTTCACAGGTGCTGGAAAAAAGCAAGCTTTTGAGAATGGGTGGTGAAAATTGAAAGTATAAATGAAGAATTCCTTTCTTTAATATTTATTTAAGGAAGAACTTATCATAAAAGATATAATATAACAATAATTGTTTCTTGAATTCTCTTCGCTTCGTTAGACGAATGCAATTGTAATTTCTAGCTGGCCACTTTCTCAGTTTCTTTCGCGAAAAGCATGAAATTTTATAAAAAATAGTTAATAAATGACGGGTTCGATTTATCAATTGAGACAAGATCTTTTAAGTAATGAAATTTTCAATAATATCGAGTGATCTTATGTAGACTAATTTACAATAACAAAACTAATAACTCTGCTCGTTGGTTGGCCCAGAAAACTTCAGCTATGCTCTTAACCTAGCGGATGCGAAACTGATAACAATTGCAACTTGCTCATTCGCATTTTTCCTGCTCTTGAAGCAGTTTGTTTGTTTTCTCTTTGAGTTCTCTTTGGCTAATGATAATGTAAACTGTTCTTCTGATTGGTTGTTTTGATAACTTTTGTTTTGTTTTCCAACTCTCAGAAGATAACTCTTCTATGTACAAAGTATCAATCATGAGAGTCAACAGTTGATTTTGTTAGGGATACAGCAAAAATCCCTGGCCATAAAATAATTTTACAAGATTAAAACTGGCCTTCCTTGGCTCCATAGTCGAGCAAATTGACCCACTCAGCAGGAACTTATCCCGGTTTCACTTTAGCATAAAGAAGAGTGTAACTATTCCCACCCCCCCCCCCCCCATGAGTTGCCAGTCCAACGCAAGGTCACCCCCAGCATTTCATCAGGCTTCCCTGACAATCTGTTGGTACTCGTTTATACACCTAGGTGAAAAGTGGCATGGGAGAGAAAAGTGTCTTGCCCAAGAAAAGAACCCGTTAACCCCGTCAGGTCTCGAACCCAGACCTCTCGATCCAGAATCCAGTGCACTGACCATGCATTAGGCCATTGGAACATGTCTAAGGCGAAGTGGGGACAGAGTAGAACCACAGAACAAATGAGCTGTCTGTTTCTTATGCTGACTTTACCTACCTTACCTATGACAATGATTGCAATTTGACCAACGATTATTTAAATCTGATCTAAAACAGGGATGACTGCAAGACCTTTGATTAGAGAATGATACATGCTAAATGAAACTTATTTTCATAGGACAGGTTTGCATCTTGCCTCACTTGAACAAAAGGTTTTTAAAACCGAAAATTGCCTGTAATACGAATGTAAAACGTCTGGTGGCTGTCAAAATGTGACAAATGACATAACGATGAATTCTCCCGTGCAGAAGAACATTAAGATACAATGGTATTATTCAGAACTAAAAAACTCAGCTCATAGGAATGAGCTAAAATAAGATAGAGCTATTTAAACGTTACAGTTTCTCGCCTTATTGCAGCAGTGTTTCATGAGGCGCATGGCTTTCCTAGATTAAATCCTTATATCATGAACAGAAGTCTCGATCCAGGATTTATGTACCAAACCATTAAATAGTTTGTGGACATGGCTTGATTTCTTAGACAAGCAAGCAACCGATCGAATAGCTTGCAATATGGATGCCATCTTTGCGCAAAGTCAAGGTGAAATATTAAATCTGATGAAAACCAAGCAAGTGGATTTCACTTTTCCCTTTCAAGCTAACCATGAGATAGATGATGATGGACTGCCTAATGTCACACTGATCCCTGCATTTGTGTCATTTTGCAGTTCTCTCATAGCAACTTAAATAAGTGTGAGGTAGAATCAGAGGAACAGCTGTTTGCATCTATTACGTCACGATGGCCAATTCTGGTTTGTATGATGTTACTGCCGGGAGTTTCAGGAATTCTCGTATGGCTTTTGGTAAGAACATGGATTTATGTTGGTTATCCAGTACCGCATAATCTTAGATAGGCCGCACGTTTGGGCGATGGGACACGACAGAATTCTGAGATACCTGGAGGTTTTAGGAAAACTCTTATGAATTTTGTTTTACTGGTCATGATATGTACATCTGACCTCTTGATAGAATGGAGATAATGCAGCATTTTCTTCTTGTTCTTTTTTATGAACGATATCCAAGTGATCCGGGAGAAACAGTTTATTTTGGGATAGCTCCAGGTTAAAACACCGTAACATTTTTTTGCAGGCTATAAAAGTAGAGTTTTCCTTCCTGATTGCAGGAACGCAGAGTTAACAAAGACCAGTTTTCACCTTTGTTTACGGCTGATGCACCCTAAAGGATTTTGGCGGCCCGTGCTCTCCCTTACAACAGTGGGGTATTTCAATTCTGTTTAAGATAACTGCATTTGCAACTAAACGTATTTCTAAGTTTTAAACTTTAGTTGCAGCTTTTTATGATTAATCCTCTCCTATATTAGGTACGGTGACCTAACTCCAAAGTCCTTTCTTTGCCATATATTTGACATTATCTGGGTTCTGGTGGGAGAAATTATGATGTCATTGTTCACAGGCTTAACTGAATCAGTGCCATGCAAGCCGCCCTTGATGGCACAAAATGCAAAGATATCGCTGGTAAAGAGGTGCGTATAAATTCATCTTAAGTGTTGCCAAAAAGAAGACGGATCTGTCCTTTAGTTTTAATTTGAAAACAAAACTATTTTTATAAATGTACCTTTTTAGTCCTCTCTAAGTACTTGTAGCATAAATCAACTCCCTATAGTTGTTGGTATTAATGCAAATTATTGTGTTTTTCGTATCAGGTTGGTGTCTTAGCTCCTTTTCTCACAACCCAAAACGTTGCTGAAGAGTTTGATGCAAAGATCATCAGTAAGTGAGAATTCGTTTATTGTAACAATGAGCTGTAATGCCAGAAATTATAGCAAGATGAAATGGCAACAAGTTAAAATCATTTCATTACCTTCGTGGTCACACTAAAACTTTCTCAACGAGCGAGGAATTTCTACCTCAATAAAGTTCTCACATCCTTTACTACCATTGTGAATTTTACTATCAACAATCAGTTAATCAATACTAGCTGCACATTATGAACGGAGTTAGTTTTCATCAGCAAAGGACTTTAGCTCTTTAAACCCATTAACCTACGTTCCCATATTGATTTGATCAAGGAACTTCTAATCTACAGAGTTTGACTCTCTTCAAGAAATGCAACAAAAATCTTAGCCAAGGAGCAATTGGAAGAGTATTGTTGGATCATAACACTGCATTGTACTATCTGGATAAATTTGGCTCGAAACAAGGCAAACAAATTCGATACGTAACATCAATTATCCAATGGAGTATTATCAGGTGCATGTAAGCCATGATGTCACACCACCACCAACAAGGTCACCAAATGAATCCAATGACTCCGAGGAGCAACGATTTAAAAGAAAACAAGAACTGTCCAGGTGCGGTGTGGTCTATTATTCATAGACCTGGTCTCGGTTGCTAAGGAAACTGCAAAAGAACAACTTATTCCGGCTGAGGTACGTCTAAGTGAAAGTGTATTTACCAAGAATGTGCCAAGAATCTCTGAAGGAGCTTTTGCTGTTTTGCTGGATGGTAAAAAAATTTCCGATAATTTTGGTTTCTTAGCCAGTGGTTCACCTGTCTCATTTTGCACTGTTTCACTCAGCTGTTGGGGTTCCGGAATCTGATTATTTTCTAGGTTTTCAGTACTCTCTTCTTCATCAATTAATAGTGTTGTATCTTCAGCTTCTTCTTCACATTCACCATCACTTTGAAATGACTGATCTTGAACTGGCAGATTCTGTTGCATGCATTCTTCTCCATTATGGTTTTCTTCATTGGGAATTCTGGTAGCTGGGATTTTGATTCCGCTTTGAATGCATTCTTCCCAGCAGTGTTGAAGGAAAATTTTCTCCATTCTGATATTGGAGGAGGGAAAGTGGTGAAGGGAAGGTCCTTGCTCCCTGAATTCAATTTCCTCAGGACCATCAAAGAACTCAATACAGTCTTCATCCTCAATTTCTCTCCACCAAACTCCTTCTCCCGGTACGAGGAAGTCAGCAATAGACTGAAGGTGAGCCTCCCAGTGCCTAGCATGTGTGTTGATGACATCTTTGGATAAAACTGTGTCTCCCAGCTTTGGTAGGACTTTGCTGATGTTGCTGATTTCCTTTTCTTGCCTGATGATGCAGGTCACAGCTGTGTTTCCTCCTGAAGTCTTCTCTGCTTGCATATGCAGAACTGCATTGCTCACTAAGCTTTCAACTCGGTTGTTCCAGGTCTTCCTGGTGATGTCGGTCAGCTCCTCAAACAACCTCTCAAACATCTCTGCATTAGTTGAACGGTGTGAATCAAGACGGAGAAGAAAGGCGGAATGAGATACACATGCATGGATGTATATGTCAAAGAGCTTTCCGCTTGCTAGGGCTCTAGTTGGGGTCATCACTTTTCGGCACAAAATTGCATGCCTCCAACACAGGTTATGCAACCTTAAAATCAACTTTGGTGACCGCTTTCTGTCCTGGGCATAAAAAATTTCCACCATTTCGCACAGGGTGGCCAGCAAAGCTCTCACATCATGGGTTGTTGTCTGGTAAAGGGCTATAGTTAACTAGATTAGTGTCTTGCGATAATGTACTCCTCGTTTTTTCTCTTTGTTAAGTTTGACAGCTAGTATTTCTTTAAGTTTTATCAGTGTATCAATGTGAGAAATGTGATGTGGGATTTCTTCCAGAATGTTTTTAATGTGATTCATGGAGCAGTGAAGAGCTTCAAAACACAGTACCTTATAGGACTGGAAGTAGAGACTTTCCACAGAAACACTCTCATCCCCAAACAACAGTGCTGGAATTCTTGTTGCCCCTCCAAGTTCTTCATTTAAAATTTCTGCAAGTTCTGGTTTGGTTTTGTCTGAATCTCCAAGTCCTCTTGCTTCAATTTCAGCTTGTAGCTCGTTGACCTTGAGATCTTTAAATGGGTTCAAGAGTTGTTTTGCCTCTTTTCCTTTCCTTCCTGCTAACAGCAGCTGTTGCCGTTCGGTCAATGTTCTTTACTTTCTTTGGGCCATGTAATCTAGATCGTGGCACATGCTTAAATGCCCCTCACAACCTGGGCAATCATAATGCCCTCCATGCTGATTTCCACATTCAAAGTTTGCTGCAGGGTTGTCTCCATTCATGAATCTCATCTCATCTTCTACTCCAACATCCTCCTCTGTTTTCACTCTTTGGGTTAAATTTACTAAATCATCATGTCTGGCTGGAACAAATTTTATCTGATCTTCAATGCTGGAACTGCTCTGCCCCAGCATATACAGATAGGGCCTCTCCACTGTTGCCTGGACATCCACATCTTTTCCATATTGAACTCTAGCTTCTGCATCAGAGAGATGAATTGCTGGGTCATACATCTCTCTGACACAAAAGAGCATGTGACCATAATTTGAAAGGGTTGAATGGTCATGCCAAATCAGCCAATGCCTCTTCCGCTGAAAGCTTTTCAGCCTTTGTTTGATTTCATCATGTGTTCCCCTTATATCCTCACTGATCTTTTCTAGCTCTGCACGAATCTCACTTTCACTAAGCTCTTCATAAAATGCATCGTTTTTTATTTGAAGGAGGTCTTTGTTTTTTAATCAATGCTTCTTTTCTAATGTCTTGGAAGGGAATTTTCCTTGCTTGCAAGTGGCATTTCTTCTGCTCTATCTCTCCCTGTGCATTTATAGCCAATTTGGTAATCTCTCTTTCTATCACTGGCTCTTCTATGTTAAATTTGCCACTCTCTATTCCCTCATGGATGCTTTACTTGAGTTTTTTATTTGATTGCATCACAGGCACAGAAATTTCTCCCCCCTTTTGCTTCCTCATAGCCCTGCGTACCCTCAATCCTGGAAAATTAATCAAACCTTTTCTTACATGAGGCTAGAGAAATGATAAAAAACCCATGAAAGTATTATACGGTATGCATTCTTATTACTTCAGGCCTTCTTCTTCTACTTCTAAATTCTAAATTGTAACTCTTAAATCTCACTGTTCTTTAATTAATAAATCAAATTTTGTTCAATCCTAATACACAATTTCTTTCGCTTATAATGATATTGCAGAGATGTAACTCTCCACTGTCGGCTTAGTTACAAATTTACCACTTTTTTTACCTGTAAGGACATCCTCTGAATTGAGATGCACTTCTGATGGGGGCTTAAATCGGGTAATGCCTCCTTTTTTTGACATTTAAAAAAGGCTTTGACTAATTGTCATCCATTGCCAGGTGTCGAATCACTTCCCTTGGTTTTTTTTGTTATACATTCTGGCTTTTTCTGACCAGTTTGGATGACCATTAGGCCATGACTGTACATCTGCAAGTAGCTGTTCCAACTTTCCTTCTATGTTAGCAGGTGAAGCTGTGTGGGATCGTTCCCTGACCTTTGGTGGGGTCGTTTTTGCTCTCTCCTCGGCCTCTTCAAAGGTTTCAAAGGACAGGGCCATTCTTTGGACTTGTCTTGAACTGTAAGACTGACGAAGGCTAAGGTGAACAGCAGTGTCATTTTGTGACATCTTGGTCTCTAGTTCTTTTTTTGTTTGCCTTCGCTCATTTCTCTTCATTTTTTTCTTTTCAGCAGGTGAAGGCTTCTTTTGAAGACCCGCTTCAGGGACAAGCACTAGAATTTCACTTAGTGATTTTTGAAAGTTTTCCAGGCATTTTTCATTGTAAGTGGCATATATTGCTTCCCCAATGCTTTTTAATTTCCTTTTTGTGACCTTAGGTTCTCTCTGACATTGTCTCCTGACATTTTTGTTAAGTTTAGTCAGAGGTCCTTTCCTAGCCCCTCTGCAAAACTTACTTATAGGGAAGGTAGATTGTAATTGAGAGTTGAACAAAAGACAGGCCTGGCAGCTGGTCAACGAGTGATCTTTTTTCCCTTCTTTACTAATTACTTTGCCCTCATTCCAGTTCATTGAGGAAAATGCTGTTAGGTATGCTTCTTTTTCGGTTTCACTTCTCCAGTTGTAAAAATTTTCATCAATGGTTCTGTAATGCCGCATGAAGTCTTCCCGTTTTATGTGTAGCCCAGGGTATTCTTAAAAATGTTCATTGAAGATTTCTATCTTGCAGCAATCTAGCAGCAAACTTTGCATTTCCTTCACCGGGAATCCTTTCAGTGTTCTAGTTTAACACAAGTTGGAACTCTCCACGCTGCTACTTGCACTAGCTAACTGCTCGAAATTTAAGACAAATTGCGCGCCAAAAACTAAGGAGCTCATGTAACATGTAATACGAGCCGCGTTTGCGGACCACTTTATTCATTCATTTACTAATATAAAGTCTACGAAGGTTTGAATGGACCATTGCCATTCTTCATCGATTTTTTTATTAAAGAATTACGGAAATATTAAGAAAACACTACCTTGAAATGTATTTTGTAGCTTAGAAGAACACTTTAAATGGCTGTTAGGCACCCTAAAGTTAAAAACGACCCGATTTAATCTTAATTCGAGAGCTCGAAGAATCCTCTCCTTCGACCGTCATCTTGGAGTCTGCATTTTAGTCCATAGTTCATTTCACCATATCCCCCAGAAAAAGGGCATAAATACAATTAAATTCTTCCCCAGGGGAGAGGGATTCGAAGTTTCTGTTTCAGTCTCCCAACGGCCGTGAAACAAAATGGCGTCCGAATCGGAACATTGTCGAGTGACGACCTATTTTGCACCATGGGGGAAAGAAAATCGATTCAAGTGTGAAAAAGTTTAACATAAGTTAGTTCTGCTGAACTTCTTCTTCTTGTTTTAGCCTTGCAATGTTGACCCCAAAGCTCGTAACCATTAAGAATTTAACGTAAAGACCCTCCAAACTGCTGCCGTGACGATTTCCTGACTTTTACCTATTCATCCACGGACATATGGCTGATGCTGACGCCTTTGCAGGGTTAACTCTTATGAATCAACTATTCCTCAATACGGTTTAAGCGAACTTGATTCAAGTCCTGAAGATTTGGTTTGCCCCATTTCAATTCAAAGTAAGGTAATTAATTTGGGCGTCGTCAAGGGTGACTATAATATAATTATGGTTGCTATGGCAATGGTATTGCATGGAATGATAGATAATTTCCATAGTAATAACCTCGCCGACATTTGTTAAATTTGATCTTCTACAACGACCTGGAATGAAAAAATTATTTTTTTTGCCTCGTTTTCACGTTGTAACCATGCCTTAACGTGCCTGAGTAAGTCAATTATCAGCCGACCAAAACGGGTAGAAAATGATGCAACGAAAGCCATTCTAAAAGGCTAAAAATGGATAGTGTTGTCTTACATTATCTTTTATTTGCATATCATTTCTAATTGAAACTTAAATAACCTCTCTTTTTTCCAATTGTTTGGAATTATTTTACGTCTGACGCGTTTTCCGTGAATAATGATGATGAACTTCGGAATGATCAAACGCCTTATTCCTTGCAGGATTAAAAGCATTTCAGTTGTATAGGGCACAGTTATTTCTACATATATTTTGAGGTATTTGTCTATTTCATTATTTTGTGTGTGTGTGCTTCATTGTAAAACATATGGCGTTCACCGGTTCGGAAAACAAGTTCTGAATTTTCTGACATTTTCCGACAAGAGAATCCAAAGTTTTCCCGTTAGTTTCGAGTCAACAAATTGGGTTATTCGTTCCATTATCCAGCAATTTTCCTTTTTAAGAGAGCGGTTAACAGATGGGAAAACGGTTGGTATTCGTTGCTTATTGGCGTTTTCCAGCAACAAAAGATTGCTTTGAAAGAAGTTTTCCTTCAAAGACAGTGCGTTTCCTTCCATTTTCCGAGGACAGGAAAATGTATAGAAAACGCTTGAAAACCACGTGTCGTCCAATGTTCACGGGTTGGTCAACGTAAAGAAATATGATGTTTTCTGGCGTTTGTTAGCTGTTTGCGTAGAGAAAACGTGTTGTTATCGGCGATTCACCACCCGAATGCAGTTATTCCCACGCATTTTTACGAAGTTGCCATTCGATTATCGTGCGAAAAATGGTATTTATTCCTATATTCATCGGTGTTTTACACCGTTAGCCATTTGGACATCTATGAATATGTTTATTATACATATATTATGTTTTGGTGAAGGAAAAAAAAACTGCCATACTGTTTCACTCATCGGCTCTACGCGTGTTTGTTTTTGTCAGAAGACAGTGCTCATCTCATCATCTTTGTCCGTGCTTCATTGCGAAACATATGGTGTTCACCGGTTCGGAAAACAAGTTCTGACTATTTGAAAACGCGGCATTCTTCATGCATTTTTCTGACATTTTCCGACGAGAGAATCCAAAGTTTTCCCGTAGCTTTCAACTCGGCGAATTGGAGTATTCGTTCCATTATCCAACAGTTTTCCTCCACAGTTAACTCTATGAAAACTATTGTTTTCCTGGTGTTAAGAAGTCGGTGTCAGATGGGAACCGGTTTGTATTCGTTTCTTACTGGTGTTTTCCAGTAACAAAAGACTGCTTAGAAAGAAGTTTTCCGTCGAAGACAGAGCGTTTCCTTCCATTTTCTAGGACAGAAAATGCGTAGAAAACGCTTAGAAACCACGTGTCGTCCAACGTTCACGGGTTGGTCAACGTAAAGAAATGCGATGTTTTCTGGCGTTTTTCACCTGTTTGCGTTGAGGAAACGCGTCGTCATCGGCGATTCACCACCCGAATGCGGTTATTCCCACGCAATTTCAAATAGTTGCCGTTCGATTATAGTGCAAAAAATGGTATTTATTCCTATATTCATCGGTATTTTACACCATTAACCATTTGGACATCTATAGATACGTTTATTATACGTATATGTTTTGGTGAAGCCCTTTTTTCTTTGATGGAAAAAAAACAAACAAAAACAACCGGCCACACTGTTTCACCAGAGTATGCCGGTTCGCATCAAACAAATTATGGCGTGCAAACCACTGAGTGCATTTATTTGTCACTTCAAAGTATCGTTTACGATCAAATGGAAGAAAAGTTGTCAAACTATATATATCAAGCTATACTCAAGGATTTTCGTTTGAAAATATAGATTGTACTAAATATCAGCTCATATTTGTGACCGCAGAGGAGATTTCGTCGAAGACATTTCTTTTCTAGCTGAAGAACAAAACTTCTTTACCGTTTCACTCATCGGCTCTACGTGTGTTTGTTTTTGTCGGAAGACGCTGCTTCTAGTTTTTAATTTAACTCAGTTTGATTGGTTACCCGCTTATCTTCAGGAAATGAAGTGACGCGCAACTACTCAGGGGGTGTTTTTCCTTTCCACAGCCTCTTCGGGCAGGTGTCTTCTTGCCCTTCCGTTCACCGTTCACTCTAACTCCAAATCAAACATGGTTGGTCGGAAAAACGATCGCGAGCACATAACGTTAGCTCGGCCTAATAACACGCCTGCACTGCAGGCTAGGCTCACTCTGATTCTTGATAACGTAGAGCTTCCTCTTTAACAAAGGGCTCTACGAAACTTCATGAGATATGTCTCCCAAATTTCCGTTTATAACAAGACGGCGTCGACTAATAATTTTTCTAGATTTTTAGTTAGAAACCATCGATGAATCTGAAAGTTTAACAGCCTGTAAATAGTCGCAAGAGAAAAGGTTAAAAATGGATAGTGTTGTCTTCCACCATTTGTTATTTGCATGTCCTTTCTAATTGTGAATCTCCTCGTTTACTAACTGTTCGGAATCATCATACGTCTGACACGTTTTCCGTGAATAAGAATGATGAAGTTCGGAATGATGATTGCAGGATTGCAAGCATTTAAATAGTATAGAGCAAAGTTATTTCTACATGTATTTTGAGGTATTTGTTTATTTCATTACTTTGTACTCGCTTCATTGCGAAACATATGGTGTTCACCGGTTCGGAAAACAATTTCTGAACATTTGAAAACGCGGCATTATTCATGCATTTTTCTGACATTTTCCGACAAGAAAATCAACGTTTTCCCGTTAATTTCGATTCGGTGAATTGGAGTATTCGTTCCATTATCTAGCAGTTTTCCTTGACAGTTAGCTCCACGAAAACTGTTTTCCTGGTGTTAAGAAGGCGGTGTCAGATGGAAAAATTGTTTGTATTCGTTGCTTACGGGTGTTTTCCAGTAATAAAAGACTGCTTTGAAATAAGTTTTCTGTCGAAGACAGAGCGTTTCCTACCATTTTCTTGGACAGAAAATACGTAGAAAACGCTTGAAAACAACGTGTCGTCCAACGTTCACGGGTTGGTCAACGTAAAGAAATAAAATGTTTTCTGGCGTTTTTTAGCTGTTTGCGCAGATAAAACGCGTTGTTATCGGTGATTCACCATCCGAATGCAGTTATTCCCACGCATTTTCTCGTATTTGCCGTTCGATTATCGTACGCAAAATGGTATTTATTCCTATATTCATCGGTGTTTTACACCATTAACTATTTGGACATCGACATATATAGAAAAGTTATTTTTGAAATTCCTAAATATCACAGGAGTATTTCCCTTTTTTGTATGATTATAGACGATGATAACGAAACTCGTTAATCTATCGGCTATCCTCTTCCCAACTTAATACTATCAGCAATTAATTAAGGAAATCCTGATAAGTATCGGTTCGTTAAAACGATAGCATTATAAAGTGTAACATAAATGGGCTTGTTCATGTTCGAACACTGACTTATATTATGGCGTTGATCATCTTTCAGTAACATATTTCTCTGAAGAGCCCGCGCTATCTGTTGAGATCACAGCAAAACTTCAAGTGTGCAAGCAAGGAAGGTTTTCCAGTAATTCAATTCTTCGGCAGTTTTTACCATGCATGTTGCAACCATAAGACTAGCGCTGTCTCTTCTTTTGTTCCGATTTACGGCCTGCCAGCAGCCAAAAGCCCCGAATTGATTCAATCGATCAATCGGAATTACTGCGTAAAGCCCGTGATATCAGGCAACATCGTAAAATTCGCCAAACGCTTTTTATCCTTACAGAAGTTGGTAGACTAATTTCTGATATTTTTTTTGATATTGTTATCTGGAGTTTTTTTAATGGACTCTCATAAAATTAACGAAAACCTGTCCCAAATTCAGAATTTTTGTGACTTATTTGAATTGCCAATGAGATCCTAGAAGAAGTAGAAGTAGTCAAGTAGTGACAGTTCAATAATTTCTTGGCTTTGCCAAAGCCAGCTGAAAGCACATTTATTTGCCTGGCTCTGAATATTTCCCATAATGATTATTATTCATACTGCACTATGTCTACTGATTCCCTTTTGAATATCTTTCATTAAAAGTCAACTTTCCCAATTTCTTAATCGAAGATCGAAACGCGCTCCGTCTTTTCAAATTTCTATGCAGCCCTTCGCCAGACTTCATCAATTGTGTTTAGAGTCCGTCCCCGCTCTGTCCCCCGCAAATAACTGTGTAATAACATTCGCTCAATCTGGCGTCACAGCCCAGGACTCAAAATATTCTGCAGTGTTAGAAAAAAAATTACATTGACGCGGTGTTTTTGTTCACAATGGGGACTTATTTATAATCCTGGCATAGCCTTACTTACAGATTTTGTAGAACACATTAATATGCCAAAATTGCCGTTATGTTCCCCGACACAGAAAAGCAGAGTCGAAGAAAAACTATACTTTATCAAAAGATCTCAAATAAAAAGAGCTAATGTAGGATTCTTTTAAAAATTGTTATTTTCTGGCTCAGAATTTTGATAATCAAGCCCTTAAACTGCATCTGCCACAATTACAAATTTTGTTAGTCTGGAGATTCAAAGTATAGTTTGTAGTATAGATAAATGCATCGTAATAGGCGGTTTTCGGAAATTGAGAAAAATAAGCGTTTAGTGAGGGTAGCTGGATATTGCCAGGAGAGCAGATCGCTACCTCAATGAGAACTCCATAACTTTTTGTCTATAAGAAACTTCTTCGAGTCCTTTGAGAAGGTTAAAATCATATTTTCGTTCCATTCTTTTCAAGTGCATGATGTCTTCTTCGTGAATATTCTCATATAAATGTAATGGAAACCACATTGATATTTGGTCTTGCATTGCACCCATGCATTATAAAACAGCAAGCTTGCAAACAGATAACATATTGTACCGACTTTGGCATCTGTGGTTTTTGTTTGTTTGTTTGTTTGTTTTTTTTTTTTCTGGTTAGATCTGACAACTTGAAGTCTGGTAGCCTCAGGGGAGGTTTCTAACCATATCATATCTTGGTGGTGTTAACGATGCATGTTGCAACTCTGAGACTGGTCCTATCTTTAATGGTTTGCTGCGACTTATGGCTTTCCAGCAGCCAAAAGCTCCAACTTGATTCAATCGATCAATCAGAATTAGTGCGCAAAGCCCGTGAAATCAGGCAACATCGTCAAGCTCGCCGAACGCGTCAACTTCGTCAGGAACAAGATAAAGAAACGAAATGCAAATTCAAATTTGCCTTGCTAGATTTTCCTCCTTACATTATGAACCAAAGTATTAACCAAGGATTTATGTATCTAACCCTAAAATGGTTTGTGCACATGGCTTGCCTTGGTAGAAATGCAACAGACCCCATAGCTTGCAAAATGGTACCAGTATTTGTTCAAAATCAAGACGAGATAGTGAAATTGATTAAAAATGGGTCGGTTGATTTTGGCTTTCCAATTCTATCGGATGCAAAACAAAAACTTACGGGTCTAGACAGTGTGACACTCATCCGGGCATTTGTATCATCCGGGTGTTCAATGATTGTGAACTTAAAGCAGTGCAAAGCAGAGTCACGGGAACAGTTATTTACTTCCATTACGTCACAATGGCCAATATTGGCTTATATCATATTGCTGTCAGGGATATCTGGAGTGATCATTTGGCTCTTGGTAAGAGTTAAGGCTTATCATCGTCAATCTATACTCAGCTTCTGAAGCTCTTCAGTTTTAATTCTACGTAAGGTTAGATTCAAACTTAATTGTTACGGCTTTAGCATGAAAATAGTTCAAGTAGGAATCGACAGCACTATTTTTGAGTAAACGGTTAGTTAGGCACACCTTATCGCTTCAACAAAATAGAAAGCCAAACTAAAAAAAAGGACCTCACAGTAAATAGAAAGAAAACTGTAATGCCCCACAAGTCATGAATCTACAAATAAGGTTTGTTTGTTTGTAGGTGAATAAAGACCGTTGCAATGATGCAAACTATCAAATAAGGACATTTTATTCCGAGATGCCACAATTTCGGATAGAGTAATACTGCTGCAAACTTTGCGCGTTGTAGCAGGGCCTTAAGTAAGCTTGAAGTGTACTGATTTTCACGACAGGAACACCGTTCACACGCGTCTCAGTTTTCACCCTTGTTCACGAAAGGATCACCAGAAGGCTTTTGGTGGGCAGTGGAAACACTTACGACAGTAGAGTAAGTTGATTTAGATTTACACACCGGAAGTATGACGGTTCGACATCAACTGTGACGAGTCGTTCGATTCGAGTCGATTCGACATCTCCAACCCACCTTCGTAGTTACTCGCGGAATATTCTCTAAGTGTCTTGCAAATCGACTTCCGGTAAGACGGGTCGACATCAGCTGCGACGAGTCGTACGATTCAACAAAATCTGCAACCCCCTTTCAGAATATTTTCTAGTACATATTTTGTCTTGCAAATCGACTTCTGGTGTGACGGGTCGACTTTAACTTAGACGAGTCGTTCAATTCGACAACATTTTCAACAATCCTTGACAGTTACTTGTGAAATATTTCCTAAGTGATTTGCAAATCGACTTCCAGTTTCCATCTAATGAGAGACGGTTTATCAGATTTCCGATATAACGAGACGCATTAACCGGTAGAACGATTCGCAAACTGCCTCTGACGAATCGTAGCGGTTTGGGTGTATTGGACAACCCTCTTCCTATACTTGCTAGACTATCCTCAAAGCGCAAAGATATTTGGTTCCTTTTTCTCATTAGGTACGGTGATAAGACGCCTAAAACCCTCTGTGGACGTTTATTTGGTATAATATGGATCCTGATAGGAGCTATAACGTTGTCGCTCTTCACCGCCTTAATGACAAATACTATCCAAGCTTCCCTGGATGGTACGAGATGTAGGGACATCGGTGGCAAAAAGGTTAGTAACCCTAACATGAATACCTAAAACCCTTTGCACCCTAACATCATTATGCCTCTTCTCTATGTTTTCCTATATACATTTCTTAAGGTGCTGGAAAAAAGAATTTTTTTTTAATAATCAAGAGTTTCTTTAGTTGGTGATCATTTCTTTTATTCTCGTGACCCTAATGTTTGATTCAGGTGTGATATTGTAAGGAAATATTAGTTGATTATTTTCTTGGTTTCAAATTAGATTCCCTACATTTTTCAATTTATCCTAAACGAAGCGTCGAAAGGCTTTTCCCTGGAAAAGTTATTTTACCAATAAATGGATCCTACCCTCATCGATCGAACTCAGGAACAGCTAAAATGCAACTCGGCCCTGTGACTCAAACCTTCAGGGCCGAGTTGTTAAAAGCATGGTTCAGATAACTCAGCAGTAATGTGAAATCTTATTTAAGATCTGAAAGCTGTAAAGAAAGGTTGTTACGATTTTTCCACACTTATTAAATGCTCTTAGGAAAAAAAAATAGAGAAAATTATTCGAAAGAGGTTGCTGAACAAAGGTGTAAAGAAACCCGCATGAAATTAACCCCGGATTAGCGCTACTCAGACTTCGAACAGCTAAGCTAGGAATTATGAGCTACCTGAGTCCGAGTTAGCAAGTTGTATGGAAGAATGAAATTAGCATTAAACAATTTTAATTGATTGTCGAAGTGGAAAATTGCTCTGGTTTTGTACAACTTCGGATATTGTTGGCCCTTTCAACAACAATGCCTTCCCTGTTCCTATTATTTAGGGTGGGTCTTTCCGGAACTACAACTTAAGTGTACTTTCGTTGTACAGGTTTTTCATATTCTTTGCAAGAGGAAAGTACTTATCATCTGGCAATAAGCCTTTATAGATTGTGCTAGTAAAAGTAGCATATTATGCTAGTGGTATTACTCGATCATTTTTCAAATGGTGCTCAAAATTAAACTCGTTTTTGAAAATTATGCTACTTTTTATTTAAGTGCGCTTTACAAAAAAAGAAAAAAGAAACAAACGAAGTCTAAAGTATATATTTGTTGTCAATTAAACATGAAATCTTCTTCATTTTGAGATACATACTTGCTCTGACAAAACATAATTAACTATTGGATTCCAGACGAGAAGCAGTGACTTGACGAGTCAAAATGTAAGTTTCTCTTCGGCGCTATTTTGTTGCCTGTGAAAGCGGGAACTATAAACGATGTAATCTTTACTACGGGTATGCCCACTCCTTTAGACAACAAACGATTCTATACTGCGGTAACCCTCTTCTTACAAGACATTGAAAACCTGAAAATAGACTTGAACCATAGACCGAAAATCATTCTTGCGCAATCTATAAGAGCCCAACTGGCACATAAAAATTTGTCTGACGCTAATTTACTTGTTAGGTGGGTGTGTCCAACAAGAATCCTGAAACGCATATGGTCGCTATGGAGCTGGACGCAGACTTTGTCAGTAAGTAATTCTTTCCAGGTTATTTTAATGTTCTTGTATAACGCGTTGCATGACCATTGTTCTTCAGGAACGACTACGAAGGTAAAAAAATAAGCTTAAAAATTACCTTTTAATTTCAGTTATATTTCATATACTTTTGTATCAAAACTCTAAAGAGAAATTTGTCCGCCGCTTTTTCTTATTTTATTAATGTAAGAATTTGCGTTGGCGAACTAATCAAATAAATTTTTCATTAACAGAGTTCAACAACCTGGATGAAATGCAAGAAAGTCTTAGCCAAGGAACAATTGGAAGAGTAATGGTGGATCGCAACACTGCATTTCACTTTTTGGATAAATCTGGTTTAAAACGAAACAGACAGATCCGAATGATTCGTAACATCGATTATCCAATGGAATATTACCTGGCTCACGTGAGCCATGACGTAATGGCGTCACCGAATGACACGAACGATTCTGATGACGAAGTATTGGCTAGAAAAACTCAGCTTTCGGTTTGCGGGGAAAGCCTGAAAGAGTTATCAAAGGATGTGGTTGCAGTTGCAAAAGACACTGCCAAAGAGCAACTTATCCCTGCCGAATTACAGGTAGTTAATTGTTTTTTTATGAATTTTCTATATTTCACCACGCGCCATTCTTCTCTTCATGTTTAGCATTCATTCCGACGCAATCAAGAGTTTGAAAATTATTTGTTTCTTTGTAGACAGCAGATTTGTCCGATGAAATGGAAGGGTTATTCTCCACCGGCTCACAAATGACCAAATTTATATTATTGGCCTTATTGGGAATACTTACCTTCCTAATGATCATCGGCAAACTTTGGGAAGTCTACACCAACTGTAAACCAACGGTACGCAAGAAGAGAAAAGGTAACTACTTCTTAAATTAATTTACCATAGGTTCCTGCAGAGTAAATATAAAACAGATACCTTTTGAAGAAAACTGTTCTATCTTAATTAATATAAATCGTGGTATTGGTGTAATTCTATATTTTTAAATTCAGATGGCGATCAAAGGCAATGAGACAGTCACTCGTCCTTCAGTTGGTCAGTCTGTCAGTTAGTTAGTCAGGCAGTCAGTCAGTCAATCAGTTAGTCAGTCAGTCTGTCTGTCAGTCAGCCAGTCAGTTAGTCTGTCAGTCTGTCTGTCAGTCAGCCAGACTAATTCGAGGTATTGGTGTAATTCTATATTTTTAAATTCAGATGGCAATCAAAGACAATGAGACAGTCACTCGTCCTTCAGTCGGTCAGTCGGTCAGTCTGTCAGTTAGTTAGTCAGGCAGTCGGTCGGTCAGTCATCCAATCAGCCAGTGAGATTTTAATCAGAAATGTGGAAACCTTCGTTACATGAAACAGTTCAATACTTATTGAAAGGTCGGTCTGTCAGTCAAATAATAAGTAATTATGTAAGTCCGTTTTTCAGTGAGAAAATAGTCATTCATTCAAACGATTAATGACCGAATCAAATATCGACTATTTGTGTACTGACAATCGGAAAGACAAAAGTAATATGTTCAGGGATTAATTTAGTGGTTCATTTCTTTAAATGTCCTCTACAATCCTTCTTCTAGGACTGATTCTTAGCAGCAGGAAGATGTCAATGATGCAAAACTTCCTGGATTTCAAGGAACGACTAAAAGACATAACGTCTGATCTACAAAAGTTAAAAGAGGAATTTGAAGGTGCCGCGAACGATTTGTCTCGTGAATACTCAAGACCAAAAGAACGCTCATTTTCTATTAATATGCTTGATCTGAATGGAAAGAGTAAAAATGCAGAAACAATAGTATAACACATAAAACATTTTGCCATTAGTAAACTCAGATAGCATTTTACTTTTCTGAGATTTCCATGGCCAGTGGTATATTTTTAGCTTGAGCGAAAAAAGAAGGTGAATGTGTCACACAGAATAGGACACGTAACTGACTTCTTGTTTATTATGAATTGTATTTAATTCTTTTCCTTCCTTTTTCCTATTTCCTTTTTAATTTCCTTACTTTCGGGTTTTAGGCCAACAAATCAATACGTTATGTTCAGAGAAAGGTAGCAAGTGAACCAAGAGGGTTTTTATAAATTTTCTCATTCCACTGCAATCAGTTTTAGCTGTCTATTGATGAAATAGCTAGCGCTATTAACTTCAGACTCTAACTCGTCCGTCGTGACGGATGAACAGAATCGAGGGTTAAGAATAATAACTTCGGTATTAGCTTTTCAGTGCCTAACTTCTGGGTTTGTTTGTTTATACTCTATGGAATTAAATTTCACAGGTGCTGGAAAAAAACAAGCTTTTGAAAATGGGTGGTGAAAATTGAAAGAATAAATGAAGAACTCCTTTCTTTAATATTTATTTAAGGAAGAACTTATCATAAAAGATATAATATAACAATAATTGTTTCTTGACAGCTCTTCGCTTCGTTAGACGAAGGCAAGTGTAATTTCTGGCTAGTCACTTTCTCAGTTTCTTTCGCAAAAAGCATGCAATTTTATAACATTTCAGGAGACTTTTGGAACCGCTGACTTTTAAAATTATGGAGGGCGGATGCAAGTGGTCACCGAAGACTCTAGGTTAAAAGTTAATCGTTTCGATACTTCCCTAATCCTCAAATCCTTACAGTTTCATCAAAGTTTTTAGATATTGTATATAACCAATAGATCTGTGTGCCTATAGAGCATGCATAACAAACACTGATTATAGGAGAATAACGGCCAGTCAAGGACTATTATTCATTTACAGGTAATAAACTCCAATCCAGGTGATGTCTCTCTGGGAAATGCATCCCCGTTCTGCACTTGAATCTTGCACCGTAGTCGCTGATTTTTTTTAATTCAGGCAAGACTGAAGCGTTATATATGCTACAAGCGAAAGCTACAACTTGTGAAGTAATTAAAGGAATCTTTACTCTTAGTGATCAAGAAATATACTGATCAATGTATAGTAATAATTGCAGGTGAAAAAAAAAAACAAAAACAAAACAAAACAAAAAAAACCTTAGATGTTAGATCAAATAGTGTCCACAGCGATTTATTTTAGGGACCTTACTCCCACACTAGATGATTGGTTCCCTTGACTAAGAATTTTTGGGTTCGCTCTTTTACTATGAACAGATTAATCGTGTCGCGGCAAGCAACTACAGGAATGGGCTAATGAATTAGAAGAAAAAAAGATGACGAATCCTAAATCTTGGCCAAAAATTAGTTACAAGAAGGAATGATAAAAGAAAGTCATAACTTTACCGTCTCGGCTCAACCTTTAGTTTTAATTCTTTCGTGAATATAGCCGCGGCAGTAAAACATACTCACATATAATAGCTTCTACTACAGCTTTAGAATGGAAAGGTTTATAGTACAGACCAGATACAGATTTTAAGTCTAATAAACAAACCTATTATACAAAATAAAATTACAAAATTATGTCTTGACTATAAAATCGTCTCTGCTTGATGGGTTACAATTATGTTACCATCGTTTTTGAGGGTATAAGGTGTTGCAGCGCGCCGTGCAAGGCAAGCTCCGCTATTACACAATTATCTAGTTGCAAAGTGAACTGAAAAATATAATAGTATGTATCGGTTAAACGAACAAAAAATAGTTAATAAATGACGGGTTCGATTCATCAACTGAGAAAAAATCATTTTAGTAATGAAATTTTTAAATAATATCAAGTGATCTTATGTAGACTAATTTACAATAACAAAACTAATAACTGTGCTCGTTGATTGGCCCAGAAAACTTGAGCTATCCTCTCAACCTAGCGGATGCGAAACTAATAACAATTGTAACTTGCTCATTCGCATTTTTACTTCTCTTGAAGCAGTTTGCTTGTTTTCTCTTTGAGTTCTCTTTGGCTAATGATAATGTAAACTGTTCTTCTGATTGGTTGTTTTGATAACTTTTGTTTTGTTTTCCAACTCTCAAAAGATAACTCTTCTATGTACAAAGTATCAATCACGAGAGTCGACAGTTGATTTTGTTAAGGATATAGCAAAAATCCTTGGCCATAAAATAATTTTACAAGATTAAAACTGGCCTTCCTTGGCTCCATAGTCGAGCAAATTGACCCACTCAGCAGGAACTTATCCTGGTTTCACTTCAGCATAAAGAGGAGTATAACTATTCTCCCCCCCGCCCCCCGCCCCCCCGATGAGTTGCCAGTCCATCGCAAGGTTACCCCCAGCATTTCACCAGTCTTCCCTGACAATCTGTTGGTACTCGTTTATACTCCTAGGTGGGAAGTGGCATGGGAGAGAAAAGTGTCTTGCCCAAGAACACAACCCTTTGACCCCGTCAGGTCTCGAACCCAGACCTCTCGATCCAGAGTCCAGTGCACTGACCATGCATTAGGCCGTTGGAAGACGTCTAAGGCGAAGTGGGGACAGAGTAGAAGCACAGAACAAATGAGCAGTCGATCTGTTTCTTTTGTTGACTTTACCTACCTTGCCTATGACAATGATTGCAATTTGACCAACGACTATTGAAATTTTCCCTCTTTGCTGTAAAACCTCATTTT
The DNA here is from genome assembly GCF_036669915.1 of Pocillopora verrucosa. Lineage (NCBI taxonomy): Eukaryota > Metazoa > Cnidaria > Anthozoa > Scleractinia > Pocilloporidae > Pocillopora > Pocillopora verrucosa. Next base: position 3,284,113 of record NC_089313.1, on the reverse strand, counting down.
TTCAGGCCATGTCAGAGGTAACAAAGGCCTCTGATCTAAAACAGGGATGACTGCAAGACCTTTGATTAGAGAATGATACATGTTAAATGAAACTTATTTTCATAAGACAGGTTTGCATCTTGCCTCACTTGAAAAAAAGGGTTTTTAAAACCGAAAATTGCCTGCAATATGAATGTAAAATGTCTGGTGGCTGTCAAAATGTGACAAATGATATAACGACGTGTAGAAGAACATTAAGATACAATGGTATTATTCAGAATTTACAAACTCAGCTCATAGGAATGAGCTAAAATAAGATAGAGCTGTTTAAACGTTACAGTTTCTCGCCTTATTGCAGCAGTGTTTCATGAGGCGCATCGCTTTCCTAGATTAAATCCTTATATTATGAACGGATGTCTCTATCCAGAATTTATGTACCAAACCATTAAATAGTTTGTGGACATGGCTTGATTTATTAGACAAGCAAGCAACCGAATAACTTGCAATATGGATGCATCTTTGTGCAAAGTCAAGGTAAAATGTTAAATCTGATGAAAACCAAGCAAGTGGATTTCACTTTTCCCTTTCAAGTTGACCATAAGATAGATGATGATGGACTACCTAATGTCACACTGATCCGTGCATTTGTGTCATTTGGCAGTTCTCTCGTAGCAAACTTAAAGAAGTGTGAGGTAGAATCAGAGGAACAGCTGTTTGCATCTATTATTTCACAATGGCCAATTCTGGTTTGTATGATGTTATTGCCGGGAGTTTCAGGAGTTCTCGTATGGCTTTTGGTAAGAACATGGAATTATGTTGGTTATCCAGCACCACATAGGCTTAGATAGGCTGCACGTGTGGGCGATGGGACACGACAGAATTCTGAGATGCCTGGAGGTTTTAGGAAAACTCTTATGAATTTTGTTTTACTGGTCACGATAATGTGCATCTGACCTCTTGATAGAATGGAGTTAATGCAGCATTTTCTTCCTGTTCTTTTTTATGAACGATATCCAAGTGATCTGGGAGAAACAATTTATTTTGGGATAGCTCCAGGTTAAAACACCGTAACATTTTTTTGCAGGCTATAAAAGTAGACTTTTCCTTCCTGATTGCAGGAACGCAGAGTTAACAAAGACCAGTTTTCACCTTTTTTTACGGCTGATGTACCCTAAAGGATTTTGGTGGGCCGTGCCCTCCCTTACAACACTGGGGTATTTCAATTCTGTTTAAGATAACTGCATTTGCAACTAAACGTATTTCTAAGTTTTAAACTTTAGTTGCAACTTTTTATGATTAATCCTTTCCTATATTAAGTACGGTGACGTAACTCCAAAGTCCTTTCTTTGCCATATATTTGACATTATCTGGGTTCTGGTGGGAGCAATTATGATGTCATTGTTCACAGGCTTAATAATCAGTGCCATGCAAGCCTCCCTTGATGGCACAAAATACAAAGATATCGCTGGTAAAGAGGTGCATATAAAGTCATCTTAAGTGTTGCCAAAAAGAAGACGGATCTGTCCTTTAGTTTTAATTTGAAAACAAAACTTTTTTTATAAATGTACCTTTTTTAGTCCTCTCTGAGTTCTAAGTACATGTAGCAGAAATCAACTCCCCATAGTTGTTGGTATTAATGCAAATTACTGTGTTTTTCATATCAGGTCGGTGTCCTAGCTCCTTTTCTCACAACCCAAAAAGTTGCTGAAGAGTTTGATGCAAAGATCATCAGTAAGTGAGAATTCATTTATGGTAACAATGAGCTGTAATGCCACAAATCATAGCAATAAGATGAAATGGCAACAAGTTAATATCATTTTTGGTCACACTAAAACTTTCTCAACAAGGTAAGAACTTTATTCTCGTCTTGGCTGCCTATATATTGAATGTGCTAAAAAAAAACAAAGCAATGAAAATTTGATAAATGATAACCATGTGGAGAAAAAACCTGAAGCCGGCAAAAAATTTAATGGTGGTCATTTGGCATACAGTTTTGAAGTGCACAAGTATCTAGAGGACACCAGGTATAAGAATTACGGTAAAGGCTACGTTTAACAAGACAGAGTTGTCGGAATTTCTACTTCAATAAAGTTCTCACATCCTTTATTACCATTTATTATCAACAATCAGGTGATCAATACTAGCTGCACAACATGAACGGAGTTAGTTTTCATCAACAAAGGACTTTAGCTCTTTAAACCCAATAACCTACGTTCCCATACTGATTTGATCAAGGAACTTCTAATCTACAAACTTTGAATCTCTTCAAGAAATGCAAAAAAATCTTAGCCAAGGAGCAATTGGAATAACACTACATTGTACTTTCTGGATAAATTTGTCTCGAAACAAAGCAAACAAATTCGAATGATACGTAACATCAATTATCCAATGGAGTATTATCAGGCGCCTGTAAGCCATGACGTCACACCACCACCAACAAGGTCACCAAATGGATCCAATGACTCCGAGGAGCAACGATTTAAAAGAAAACAAGACCTTTCCAGGTGCGGGAAGAATTTAAAAGATTTATTCATAGACCTGGTCTCGGTTGCTAAGGAAACTGCAAAAGAACAACTTATTCCGGCTGAGGTACGTCTAAGTGAAAGTGTATTTACCAGCTGTTCACTTATTTTAACACGCGCAGCCGTTCAGTGCATTTGCCTTGATTTCTTTAGTCTTTTTAAGGCTTAACTTCTCGCAGACAACAGGCTCAGCAAGGGTTAGGGTAAGAAATAGAGGTTTAATTCCATTATCTCAAAAAATACCAAATTCATTTTGACTCACCTTCAAATATTCCTTTCCTCAAGCTCGGGAGTCGATAAACTTTTGGGAGTTTACAGTAACTTAAATGTCAACCTACTTGGGTCAGTATAAATCGAAAGTTTATCGGAAAAGTTTCCACAGCTGATGACTTTCCAAGTCCTCAGAGGTAAATTAAAAGACTAAATCGTTCTAGTGGAGTTAACAATAACAAAACAATTTTCAAAATAACGCCTTGAGGTCATTTTACTAGAGTAGATTACCAATTGCGAAATGTAAATAATAAAAATCACATCTAGGTTATAAAAACGAGTATGTTTTCCTCCACTGAACAATTGTCTGTATCTCTTTTGAATAAACCTTTCAACTTTTTCAAGAAATTCTAGGACAGAGTGACTGAATCATAATATTTCCCTTCTTGAATTATTGATCTTTACAGAGCGCAAACCTGTCCGATGAAATGAAGGGTTTTTTTCAACCGGCTCGAAAATGACCCTGTGGATGTTGATTTATCTTCTGGTGGTATTTCTCGGGCTGGTGTTTCTCGGTATCTTATGTCAAGTCTACACCAAGTGTTACCTAGCCAGGGTGCACGCAATAACAGAAGGTATGATTATCATCTATACATAGGCTGATACTGAGTAACATCACTTTTTTTTTACCCAAATAAAGCAAACGCCTCCTCTAAATTGTAAGTTATTAAATCTTGCGACTGAATTGAGCAATTTTACGTTTGCAGCAGTCCTAGGTCTTTCGATGGGAATGTCTTATTTCTTCATGAGCAAATGGGCAAGTTTCAGTGACAAGAAAAATCATTGTTCATTGTGAAAATAGGGTTAAAATATTTTTTTGCTTGTTAGTGGCAGGAAGCGGAAATTGAAAAGACCGCGATTTTTGAATTTTGAAGAATTTAATATCAATATCCTCAAGTTCATTTTCAATCCGTTTAGTTTTTGACCCTCAATTCTTTTGTTTTTTCTTTGAAAGAATTGTGATCATGAAGTAACTTCTTTGGCAGCCCATTTAAGCTTACGATCATTTATGCATGATTTAGATAAATTTGTGACTAACAAAAACATTGGAAGTATAAGTACATTTGTAGATTTTCCACACCGTAATGATGTCTCTGAGAATCTCCGGGACACGCACGTGGCTGATATTATGCAATATGTCAACAGTTTGAAGGAGAGACCAAAAGATTCAATTGCAGCGAACGAAAGAAGAGATGAACATGACCATCCCTGGCCGAGAAACCCGGACCTCAAGGAATTAAAAAAAAATCGATGATAAGTCGCGTCTGTCAACTGCACATCATTATGGCCACCATCCTTTGTCTACGACCATAATTATATTAAATAAAATTTAAGACTTAGAGCGTTTTTATTCCACCGTTATGATATTTATTTCCAACAAGATGTGCCTCAGAACCTTCTCATTTTTAGTCCATAGAAACTTATCATTTGTCATTCGTATAACACACTTAGAATTTATCATCAAACACATGTAACACCCATCTTTAGATCACGATCTGGTTATAAGGAGAGCACTGCCTAAGCCCATAAAGGGCCAAAGGCTATTGTTCAGTTCCTTTCAACTGCTGTTAAACTCAGCTCAGTAGCTATTAAATTAACGATAAGACAAAGGTAATACAGTCATTTGAATTGACTCTGTAAATAGATTGTTAAAAACTAACCATGGATTGAGCCTGTATAGCAAGGGCAGACTCGGGAACTTTTGATGGAGAGAGGGAGGGGGGGGGGGTTGAAAGGGGTCACACTAAGATTCAGAAAACAAATGTTTTTTCTTTTACGCTAAGGCCAAAATAATCTAAGAACTATTTGAAGATAACTAAATTTCAATTACTTTAAGTCGAGAGGTATTTTTGTTTCAGACAAGTAGTGGATACACCCATATGTCTGGTTGGGGAGGGAACACATTTTCATGAATGAAAGTACTCCTCTTCTTGTGATATTAAGGCAATGTTGGCGTTTATGATGAGAATGTAAGATATGTAATTTTTAAGTGGCAAATTCTCGCAAGTAGGCGGAAGAGTACCTGTATTTATTCATACTGAGATTTAATATTTTCACGTTTGGTCCATGCTTCAGTCTATTTATAATTTTGCAATATTCCAGGGAAGAAGGTTACCGGAGAGCGGTGGGGGTAAGGGCTTCGTCCAGGGCGGAATCGAACCTAATAACTTCACAATCAGAGCTCGATATCCTCCCGATTCCTCCCTCGAGAGCGAAATGTCACAATGGCGCTCAAATGACACATTTGGCATGTGATTGACAGCTGCAGTTAAACTGCACCAATTAAGCACTCTGTTCGTGGGTGAACTGAGTTTTACAAAAGACTTCTGGCAGGCGTAATCTTTACTCCCCCACTTCCCCACAATCTCCTTATTTTGGACCGTCGACCGCCCTCTTGGTACAAATTTCTTTCTCTCCCAAGCCTACCGCTGCTATTAAAATCAAAGGCGGCAGCCATAATTTTAGTTAGGAAAATACTGAGCACTCACTCGCCAAAATTACGCCTGCTCTGCAGACTAGAATGAGCCCACTTTTAAAAGATCGAACTGTCTCATATTGATTATTTGCAATCATAATTTTTGACAAATTTGATTCTGCGAAACGTTCTTTGACGCAAACAAACGCAACGAAAACGAGCCATTTGTCCACATTGAACACAGTTGTACGTGCTGATGGAGTTAAACTGTATTAAAATGTCAAGTTCATTAGGCTCGATTGCGGAGCACTCAAATACTCGGGCTCGTTAAGGCATGGCTCAGGATGATAAATTCCCCACCGCGAAGTCAATCGCGCCTAGAGAAAACATTTCAAAATGGCGGCAAAGATGGCGGACATTGTGGCACATCGAAGTTTCGGAAACTCTGTCGCTCTTTTATATTCTGAGGCTTGTTTGTGTTAGAGGTCTGGAATCACTTGGGAATAATATGTAGGTGAGAAATTTTTTATCACTGCTTCCTTTTTAACGTTGTTTAAAGGTTTTGCTTGTTGCGCGTCCTTCGATTGAATTCAGTGTGAGTTAGATCAAACTAGATCATTCTAGGCATTATGCGTTAGTTGACCGACAGGAAAGCTACGTATTACTTTCATCGCCGAGCAGGCATTAATTTAGTTTCACGCTTTTTTAATTCAATATGTTTCGGACGAAGCGTGAGAAATTGAAATTGTTTTGTGTTGTTAGAGAATCTTTCTTTTGATCAGCGTAACCTGTGTTAAGGTCCAACTTAAAAACGTGGAGAGAAAGAGACATTTGTAAGACGAAAAGCATTTTGTTAGCTTAAGTTAAAATCATGTTTCGTAAAGGAATTTATGATTTAGTTCTGAAAAAAGAATTCTGGTGAACCATTGCCCTTTTATCAAAAGTCTTAATATGAAAGTTAACCATGAGAACTAACAATACAGTCATTAGTTTCAAAATCACTTGAGTAGATTTAATTTGCTCGACATTATTCATCATGCACTTGGCAAATGTTACATTTTGAGCTCATTTTGTTCAATGAATCCTTTAGAAGCATAAATAAATTAATGACTTAAAAATTGCTGTACAAAATTAAACATTGCAACATGATTAATCATGTTGTTGCTGTTCTTTTTTAGATTTCTACCATGGTACATTGCCTTCAGTTATGTTCCAGATCTACATACATGTAGGATACTCATATTTATCAGTTGGATTGTTATACTAAAGTTCCTCAAAATGGTATGTATTAAATAGTTTTTTTGGTGCTTTTTCATGCTTACAGAACATGTGGAACCCACTGAAGACAGCTTTTCTGTGGACTTAATGTTGAGGACTGTAAATATTAATTATTTTCAGGGCTTGGAAAAATATTATGCAAATCACAAAATATCAGCACGTATTATACGTTAAAACATTGGATAATTTGAAGTGTTTATTTAGGAAGGTGAATGGTGATCTTCCATATTTTCAGTAGCTCAGTGGCAACTTTATTTTTCCTCCATGTTTTTGCTATAACTGGATCTTTTTTCATGTGGTTTTCTGTGGGATTTTTTTTGAAGACTTTCTTGAAGTTGGCTGACCACTCAGTAATTGCTTCATTTATGTCCTTGTATTTCTTTAGAACTTGTACTTGAATGTGTGCCAGGTGATTTAAGAAGTGTTCTTTGTGGTATCTTGAGCTTGAATTTTTTGTTGCATTTTTTTTTAAGTTTTTCATATAATATAACATCCTTGGTTGTGCCAAGAATCTCTGAAGGAGCTTTTGCTGTTTTGCTGGATGGTAAAAAATCTTCAGATAATTTTGGTTTCTTAGCCAGTGGTTCACCTGTCTCATTTTGCATTGTTTCACTCAGCTGTTGTGGTTCCGGAATCTGATTATTTTCTAGGTTTTCAGTACTCTCTTCTTCATCAATTAATAGAGTTGTATCTTCAGCTTCTTCTTCACATTCACCATCACTTTGAAATGACTGATCTTGAACTGGCAGATTCTGTTGCATGCATTCTTCTCCTTTATGGTTTTCTTCATTGGGAATTCTGGTAGCTGGGATTTTGATTCCGCTTTGAATGCATTCTTCCCAGCAGTGTTGAAGGAAAATTTTCTCCATTCTGATATTGGAGGAGCGAAAGTGGTGAAGGGAAGGTCCTTCCTCGCTGAATTCAATTTCCTCAGGACCATCAAAGAACTCAATACAGTCTTCATCCTCAATTTCTCTCCACCAAACTCCTTCTCCCGGTACGAGAAAGTCAGTAATAGAGTGAAGGTGAGCCTCCCAGTGCCTAGAATGTGTGTTGATGACATCTTTGGGTAAAACTGTGTCTCCCAGCTTTGGTAGGACTTTGCTGATGTTGCTGATTTCCTTTTCTTGCCTGATGATGCAGGTCACAGCTGTGTTTCCTCCTGAAGTCTTCTCTGCTTGCATATGCAGAACTGCATTGCTCACTAAGCTTTCAACTCGGTTGTTCCAGGTCTTCCTGGTGATGTCGGTCAGCTCCTCAAACAACCTCTCAAACATCTCTGCATTAGTTGAACGGTGTGAAGCAAGACGGAGAAGAAAGGCGGAATGAGATACACATGCATGGAAGTATATGCCAAAGAGCTTTCCGCTTGTTAGGGCTCTAGTTGGGGTCATCACTTTTCGGCACAAAATTGCATGCCTCTAACACAGGTTATGCAACCTTAAAATCAACTTTGGTGACCGCTTTCTGTCCTGGGCATAAAAAATTTCCACCATTTTGCACAGGGTGGCCAGCAAAGCTCTCACATCATGGGTTGTTGTCTGGTAAAGGGCTATAGTTAAGTAGATTAGTGTCTTGCGATAATATTTTCTTTAAGTTTTATCAGTGTATCAATGTCAGAAATGTGATGTGGGATTTCTTCCAGAATGTTTTAAATGTGATTCATGGAGCAGTGAAGAGCTTCAAAACACAGTACCTGATAGGACTGGAGGTTGAGACTTTCCACAGAAGCACTCTCATCCCCAAACAACAGTGCTGGAATTCTTGTTGCCCCTCCAAGTTCTTCATTTAAAATTTCTGCAAGTTCTGGTTTGGTTTTGTCTGAATCTCCAAGTCCTCTTGCCTCTTTTCCTTTCCTTCCTGCTAACACCAGCTGTTGCCGTTCGGTCAATGTTCTGTACTTTCTTTGGGCCATGTAATCTAGATCGTGGCACATGCTTAAATGCCCATCACAGCCTGGGCAATCATAATGCCCTCCATGCTGATTTCCACATTCAAAGTTTGCTGCAGGGTTGTCTCCATTCATGAATCTCATCTCATCTTCTACTTCAACATCCTCCTCTGTTTTCACTCTTTGGGTTAAATTTACTAAATCATCATGTCTGGCTGGAACAAATTTTATCTGATCTTCAATGCTGGAACTGCTCTGCCCCAGCATATGCAGATAGGGCCTCTCCACTGTTGCCTGGACATCCACATCTTTTCCATATTGAACTCTAGCTTCTGCATCAGAGAGATGAATTGCTAGGTCATACATCTCTCTCACACAAAAGAGCATATGACCATAATTTGAAAGGGTTGAATGGTCATGCCAAATCAGCCAATGCCTCTTCCGCTGAAAGCTTTTCAGCCTTTGTTTGATTTCATCATGTGTTCCCCTTATATCCTCACTGATCTTTTCTAGCTCTGCACGAATCTCACTTCCACTGAGCTCTTCATAAAATGCATGAAGGAGGTCTTTGTTTTTAATCAATGCTTCTTTTCTAATGTCTTGGAAGGGAATTTTCCTTGCTTCCAAGTGGCATTTCTTCTGCTCTATCTCTCCCTGTGCATTTATAGCCAATTTGGTAATCTCTCTTTCTATCACTGGCTCTCCTATGTTAAATTTGTCCACCTCTATTCCCTCATGGATCCTTTGCTTGAGTTGTTTATTTGATTGCATCACAGGCACAGAAATTTCTCCCCCCTTTTGCTTCCTCATAGCTCTGCGTACCCTGAATCCTGGAAAATTAATCAAACCTTTTCTTACATGAGGCTAGAGAAATGATAAAAAACCCATGAAAGTATTATACGGTATGCATTCTTATTACTTCAGGCCTTCTTCTTCTACTTCTAAATTCTAAATTTTAACTCTTAAATCTCACTGTTCTTTAATTAATAAATCAAATTTTGTTCAATCCTAATACACAATTTCTTTCGCTTATAAATGATATTGCAGAGATGTAATCTCCACTGTCGGCTTAGTTACAAATTTACAACTTTTTTTACCTGTAAGGCCATCCTCTGAATTGAGCTGCACTTCTGATGGGGGCTTAAATCGGGCAATGTCTACTTTTTTATTTTAAAAAGGCTTTGACTAATTGCCCGCCATTGTCAGGTGTCGAATCACTTCCCTTGGTTTTGATGTTGTACATTCTGGCTTTTTCTGACCAGTTTGGAGGACCATCAGGCCATGACTCTACATCTGCAAGTAGCTGGTCCAACTTTCCTTCTATGTTAGCAGGTGAAGCTGTGTGGGATCGTTCCCTGACCTTTGGTGGGGTCGTTTTTGCTCTCTCCTCGGCCTCTTCAAAGGTTTCAAAGGACAGGGCCATTCTATGGACTTGTCTTGAACTGTAAGACTGACGAAGGCTAAGGTGAACAGCAGTGTCATTTTGTGACATTTTGGTCTCTAGTTCTTTTTTTGTTTGCCCTCGCTCATTTCTCTTCATTTTTTCTTTTCAGCAGGTGAAGGCTGTTGAAGTCCTAAATGTAATAACTGTCCTAAATGTAATAAAGTCCTAAATGTAATAACATTTGGTCCTAAATGTAATAAAGTCCTAAATGTAATAACATGTAGTCCTAAATGTAATAAGCCTCTTATGCAATCGTTTAACTCCTGCAGTGCATTGTTGTTATGGCGGACATCCACATTGATATGTTAGTGACAGCTGTTGCTCAAAAAAAAAACCGCTGACCAGTATACATGTCACATTATGGGCTCGCTGATGTCAATCAGCGTCTTTTTACTTGCTAGACATAAGAAATATTAGCAGTCGAAGTATGGTCCTTATAGCGGTTTATTGATCGAGTTGAAGAAAATCATTTCCAGCCCAAAGTGGGCTAGTGCTTGACTGGAAGCTCAATAGGATGGAATCGATTGGTACGTAACCATTAAGACTTTTTGGAAAAGAAATTTACTACAATTGATGATGAACTAGCATGCTATTGTTGATGTTATCGTTCGTGTTAAAGTCTTTAGAAGTGATGTACCATTTTAGAGCAGTTTGAATGATTTCGCTGTGTCACTTGTTAATCCAAAAGGAAATTATTATTATCAGTAGCGTTATTGAAATTTTGCACATCAATGTTATTCGGTGTCAATTGATTATAATGAAGCATTTGAGTTCATTTTTAAGAATGACTGTCCAGATTTATTCAATTTTGAACCTGGGGTGTTGCATTTCCAGCCCTCTATGGCTTTACTCCACCTCAGTAATCAGTTCATGTACCATATGACTATAAGTGGAAACTGTTGAGCTTTCTTTTTTCATTCATCTATTTATCTATTCATTTTCTCCCCTCACGGCGGGGAGAAGAGGTGAAGACAAAAAATGATCGTGAAATGGGATAACATATCATTGGTCAGTCGATATCTTGCTCTGCAAGTCACATTATCATATAGCTAGCAGCGCACGCGGGCAAGATGAAGTGAATCCTGTGTTCTGATTGGCTACCTGAGCGGGCATGTTGGGCCCACCCTTGTTGAAGTCCTAAATGTAATAACTGTCCTAAATGTAATAAAGTCCTAAATGTAATAACGTTCGGTCCTAAATGTAATAAGCCTCCTATGCAATCGTTTAACTGCGCTAACATTGAGATGTCAAAGTGACAGCTGTTGCACCAAAGAATCCTCTGACCAAAATTCATGGAATATTGCGGGCTCACTGATATAAATCAGCGTCTTTTATTTCCTACGTAGGTTGAGAAACATTGGTTACAAAGCCTTATACTGATACTGATGTGCTTTTGGCATCAAATTGACGGACGCAAAAGCAATGAGAACGTTGACCAATAGCTGTCTTTATATCATTGGCTCAGACTCTTAAGTGTAACAGATTTTAACGATATAGTTCTGTCATCAGTGCTGAAGTTAACACTTCATGAACCGAATTATAAGGAAAAGAAAGTCCCCCGACTTATACCTTAGACAAATTCTGGGCTCGGAAGGGCATTTTTTGTACTGTCTTCCCTTGCCAAATTTGTACGGGTCTGCATAAAATATATTCATATGCGTTATTGACCAAGAGTGAGGTCAAAATGGCTGGATATTAGCCGAGTTCCTTTTGTTTTGCGTTTTTATGGACTGAGACGAAGTCTCGGTCCATAAAAAAGTAGAAAAAAACGAGGCTAATATCCAGTAATCTTGACCATACAAGCTTGGTCAAGAAAGTTTATATTCTCTTGGCTTAATCATTAAAGGATTCATTGAATAGCAAAAGATTTCACTTTGATAAGAATCAAGAATGGCCCGTTTATTTCGAGAGCCGATAGTGAAAGCCAACTATGTTTGCAGCACAATAAACTCAGGAGGATCGTTAATTTTTTTTTTTTTTATGTATATGCAAACATTGTCCAAAAGTTACGAACTTTGTAGGTTTTCTTGCGTGGGATCAATACGGGGAATCCCGAGCGGGCGAGGGTGGGCCAATCATGCCCGCTCAGGTAGCCAATCAGAACACAGGATTCACTTCATTTTGCCCGCGTGCGCTGCTAGCTATATGATAAAGTGACTTACAGAGCAAGATATCTACTGACCAATTATATGTTATCCCATTTCACGATCACTGGTCTCGACATGTTGCCTTTTTTCCACGCAAGAGTCAAATTGAACCATTGAGCTACGACATTCAACACATGATGGTTAGTTGACGGTCTAATGAGCCATTCATTTTTTTCCTTTAGCCCCTTATGACGGGTTCATCAGTTCCCGAACCGAAATATTGGGAAAAAAATATATTTTAAAGTTGATCTCAAGTTTATATTTCATTTTTTGTCTTCATCTCTTCTCCCCGCCGTGAGGGGAGAAAATGAATAGATAAATAGATGAATGAAAAAAGAAAGCTCAACAGTTTCCACTTATAGTCATATGGTACATGAACTGATTACTGAGGTGGAGTAAAGCCATAGAGGGCTAGAAATGCAATACCCTAAGTTCAAAATTGAATAAATCAGGATAGTCATTCTTAAAAATGAACTCAAATGCTTCATTAAAATCAACCGACACTGGATAACATTGATGTGCAAAATTTCAGTAACGCTACTGATAATAATAATTTTCTTTTGGATTAACATGTGACACAGCGAAATCATTCAAACTGCTCTAAAATGGTGCATCACTACTAAAGACTTTAACACGAACGATAATATCAACAAAAGCAAGCTAGTTCATCATCAATTGTAGTCAATGTCTTTTCCAAAAAATTAATAATTTCGTACCAATCTATTCCATCCTATTAAGCTTCCAGCCAAGCACTAGCCCACTTTGGGCTGGAAATGATTTTCTTCAACTCGATCAATAAACCGCTTTATGAACCATGATGTCTAGCAAGTAAAAAGACGCTGATTGATATCAGCGAGCCCGTAATGTGACATGTGTACTGGTCAGTGGTTTTTTTGGTGCAACAGCTGTCACTAACATCTCAGTGTGGATGTCCGCCATAACAACTATGCACTGAAGGAGTTGAACGATTGCATTGGTGGCTTATTACATTTAGGACTAAATGTTATTACATTTAGGACTAAATGTTATTACATTTAGGAGTTTATTACATTTAGGACCAAATGTTATTACATTTAGGACTTTATTACATTTAGGAGTTTATTACATTTAGGACCAAATGTTATTACATTTAGGACCAAATGTTATTACATTTAGGACCAAATGTTATTACATTTAGGACTTTATTACATTTAGGACAGTTATTACATTTAGGACTTCAACAAAGGCTTCTTTTGAAGACCCGCTTCAGGGACAAGCACTAGAATGTCACTTAGTGATTTTTGAAAGTTTTCCTGGCATTTTTCATTGTAAGTGGCATATATTGCTTTCCCAATGCTTTTTAATTTCCTTTTTGTGACCTTAGATTCTCTCTGACATTGTCTCTTGACATTTGTGTTAAGTTCAGTCAGAGGTCCTTTCCTAGTCCCTCTGCAAAACTTACTTATAGGGAAGGTAGATTGTAATTGAGAGTTGAATAAAAGACAGGCCTGGAAGCTGGTCAACGAGTGATCTTTTTTCCCTTCTTTACTGATTACTTTGCCCTCATTCCAGTTCATTGAGGAAAATGCTGTTAGGTATGCTTCTTTTTCGGTTTTACTTCTCCAGTTGTAAAATTTTTCATCAATGGTTCTGTAATGCCGCATGAAGTCTTCCCGTTTTATGTGTAGCCCAGGGTATTCTTGAAAATGTTCATTGAAGATTTTAAATCTATCTTGCAGCAATCTAGCAGCAAACTTTGCATTTCCTTCACCGGGAATCCTTTCAGTTTTGCTTAAACTTTTAGTTTCTCTAAGAAACACTCTTGCCCAGGCACAGTCAATCTTTAAAGACATCTTTATTGCCTTGGCAGAGGATATGGGATTTGATATTGTGTTCTAATTAAACACAAGTTGGAACTCTCCACGCTGCTACTTGAACTAGCTAACTGCTCGAAATTTAAGACAAATTGCGCGCCAAAAACTAAGGAGCTCATGTAACATGTAATACGAGCCGCGTTTGCGGACCACCTTATTCATTCATTTACTAATTTTACCTATTGATCCACGGACATATGACTGATGCCAACGCCTTTGCAGGGCTAACTCTTATGAATTAACTATTCCTCAATACGGTTTGGGCGAACTTGATTCAAGTCTTGAAGATTTGGTTTGCTCCATTTCAATTCAAAGTAAGGTAATTAGTTTGGGCGTCGTCAACGGTGACTATAATTTAATTATGGTTGCTATGGCAATGATATTGCATGGAATGATAGATAATTTCCATAGTAATAACCTCGCCGAAATTTGTTAAATTTGATCTTCTACAACGACCTGGAATGAAAAAATAATTTTTTTGCCACGTTTTGACGTTTTCACGTTGTAACCTTAACGTGCCTGAGTAAGTCAATTATCAGCCGACCAAAACAGGTAGAAAATGATGCAACGAAAGCCATTCTAAAAGGCTAAAATGGATAGTGTTGTCTTACATTATCTTTTATTTGCATATCATTTCTAATTGACACTTAAATAACCTCTCTTTTTTCCAACTGTTTGGAATTATTTTACGTCTGACGCGTTTTCCGTGAGTAATGATGATGAACTTCGGAATGATCAAACGCCTTTTTCCTTGCAGGATTAAAAGCATTTCAGTTGTATAGAGCACAGTTATTTCTACAGATATTTTGAGGTATTTGTCTATTTCATTATTTTGTGTGTGTGTGCTTTATTGCAAAACATATGGCGTTCACCGGTTCGGAAAACAAGTTCTGAATTTTCTGACATTTTCCGACAAGAGAATCCAAAGTTTTTCTAGGACAGAAAATGCGTAGAAAACGCTTAGAAACCACGTGTCGTCCAACGTTCACGGGTTGGTCAACGTAAAGAAATGCGATGTTTTCTGGCGTTTTTCACCTGTTTGCGTTGAGGAAACGCGTCGTTATCAGCGATTCACCACCCGAATGCGGTTATTCCCACGCAATTTCAAGTAGTTGCCGTTCGATTATAGTGCGAAAAATGGTGTTTATTCCTATATTCATCGGTATTTTACACCATTAACCATTTGGACATCTATAGATATGTTTATTATACATATATGTTTTGGTGAAGCCCTTTTTTCTTTGATGGAAAAAAAAAACAAACAAAAACAAACGGCCACACTGTTTCACCAGAGTATGCCGGTTTGCATCAAACAAATTATGGCGTGCAAACCACTAAGTGCATTTGTTTGTCACTTCAAAGTATCGTTTACGATCAAATAGAAGAAAAGTTGTCAAACTATATATATCAAGCTATACTCAAGGATTTTCGTTTGAAAAATATAGATTGTACTAAATATCAGCTCATATTTGTGACCGCAGAGGAGATTTCGTCGAAGACATTTCTTTTCTAGCTGAAGAACAAAACTTCCTCACCGTTTCACTCATCGGCTCTACGC
Organism: Pocillopora verrucosa; assembly: GCF_036669915.1. NCBI lineage: Eukaryota > Metazoa > Cnidaria > Anthozoa > Scleractinia > Pocilloporidae > Pocillopora > Pocillopora verrucosa. The sequence goes on along the minus strand of NC_089313.1, from coordinate 3,268,755 downwards.
GTGTTTGTTTTTGTCGGAAGACGCTGCTTCTAGTTTTTAATTTAACTCAGTTTGATTGGTTACCCGCTCATCTTCGGGAAATGAAGTGACGCGCAACTAATCAGGGGGTGTTCTTCCTTTCCACAGCCTCTTCGGGCTGGTGTCTTCTCGCCCTTTCCCCGCCCCCTACTTCCACCGTTCACTCTAACTCCAAATCAAACATGGTTGGTCGGAAAAACGATCGCCAGCTCATAACGTTAGCTCGGCCTAATAACACGCCTGCACTGCAGGCTAGGCTCACTCTGATTCTTGATAACGTAGAGTTTCCTCTTTAACAAAGGGCTCTACGAAACTTCATGAGATATGTCTCCCAAAATTTTCGTTTACGGCGTCGACTGATAAATTTTCTAGATTTTTAGTTAGAAACCATCGATGAGTCTGAAAGTTTAACAGCCTTTAAATAGTCGCAAGAGAAAAAGCTAAAAACGGATAGTGTTGTTGTACACCATTTGTTATTTGCATGTCATTTCTAATTCAAACTTCAATTACCTCCTCGTTTACCAGCTGTTCGGAATCATCTTACGTCTGACGCGTTTTCCGTGAATAATAATGATGAAGTTCGGAATGATGATTGCAGGATTACAAGCATTTAAATAGTATAGAGCAAAGTTATTTCTACATGTATTTTGAGGTACTTGTTTATTTCATTACTTTGTACTCGCTTCATTGCGAATATATAGTGTTCACCGGTTCGGAAAACAAGTTCTGAACATTTGAAAACGCGGCATTATTACTGCATTTTTCTGACATTTTCCGACAAGAAAATCAACGTTTTCCCGTTACTTTCGATTCGGCGAATTGGAGTATTCGTTCCATTATCTAGCAGTTTTCATTGACAGTTAGCTCTACGAAAACTGTTTTCCTGGTGTTGAGAAGGCGGTGTCAGATGGAAAAATTGTTTGTATTCGTTGCTTACGGTTGTTTTCTAGTAATAAAAGACTGCTTTGAAATAAGTTTTCTGTCGAAGACAGAGCGTTTCCTGCCATTTTCTTGGACAGAAAATACGTAGAAAACGCTTGAAAACAACGTGTCGTCCAACGTTCACGGGTTGGTTAACGTAAAGAAATAAAATGTTTTCTGGCGTTTTTTAGCTGTTTGCGCAGATAAAACGTTGTTATCGGTGATTCACCATCCGAATGCAGTTATTCCCACGCATTTTCTCGTATTTGCCGTTCGATTATCGTACGCAAAATGGTATTTATTCCTTTATTCATCGGTGTTTTACACCATTAACCATTTGGACATCGACATATATAGAAAAGTTATTTTTGAAATTCCTAAATATCACAGGAGTATTTCCCTTTTTTGTATGATTATAGACGATGATAACGAAACTCGTTAATCTATCGGCTATCCTCTTCCCAACTTTATCAATAAAGGGCAAAATTACTGAGCGCTGATTGGTTGAGAGAGAGGGCATTTTTTCTTAATCGAGGGCATTTTTAGTAATCAAGAGAAGGCATGATTACCTGTTAATGATTGGCTAATCCGTGCGCGCGTGATTTTCCTTCGTATAAATTTTGCCCTTTATTGATAAACAAGTAATCCCATGAGACCTCGTACTATTAAGGATTAATTGCACTTGAGTTTTCAAAATTTTTCAAATTGCCCTCGTCGCTTCGCGACTCGGGCAATTTTGGAAAATTTTGAAAACTCTCGTGCAATTAATCCTTAATAGTACTTGGCCTCATGTGATTACATATACTAATACTATCAGCAATTAATTAAGGAAATCCTGATAAGTATCGGTTCGTCAAAACGATAGCATTATAAAGTGTAACATAAATGGGCTTGTTCATGTTCGAACACTGACTTATATTATGGCGTTGATCATCTTTCAGTAACATATTTCTCTGAAGAGCCCGCTCTATCTGTTGAGATCACAGCAAAACTTCAAGTGTGCAAGCAAGGAAGGTTTTCCAGTAATTCAATTCTTCGGCAGTTTTTACCATGCATGTTGCAACCATAAGACTAGCGCTGTCTCTTCTTTTGTTCCGATTTACGGCCTGCCAGCAGCCAAAAGCCCCGAATTGATTCGATCGATCAATCGGAATTAGTGCGTAAAGACCGTGATATCAGGCAACATCGTCAAGTTCGCCAAACGCTTTTTATCCTTACAGAAGTTGGTAGCCTAATTTCTAATATTTTTGTTGATATTGTTATCTGGAGTTTTTTTAATGGGCTCTCCTAAAATTAACGAAAACCTGTCCCAAATTCAGAATTTTTGCGACTTATTTGAATTGCCAATGAGATCCTAGAAGAAGTAGAAGTAGTGACAGTTCAATAATTTCTTGTCTTTGCCAAAGCCAGGTGAAAGCACATTTATTTGCCTGGCTCTGAATATTTCCCATAATGATTATTAATCATACTGCAATATGTTTATTGATTCCCTTTTGAACATCTTTCATTAAAAGTCAACTTTCCCAATTTCTTAATCGAAGATCGAAACGCGCTCCATTTTTTCAAATTTCTATGCAGCCCTTCGCCAGACTTCATCAATTGTGTTTAGAGTCCGTCCCCGCTCTATCCCCCGCAAATAACTGTATAATAATATTCGCTCAATCTGGCGTCACAGCCCAGGACTCAAAATATTCTGCAGTGTTAGAAAAAAAATTACATTGACGCGGTGTTTTTGTTCACATGGGGACTTATTTATAATCCTGGCATAGCCTTACTTACAGATTTTGTAGAACACATTAATATGCCAAAATTGCCGTTATGTTCCTCGACACAGAAAAGCAATGTCGAAGAAAAACCATACTTTATCAAAAGATCTCAAATAAAAAGAGCTAATGTAGGATTCTTTTAAAAATTGTTATTTTCTGGCTCAGAATTTTGATAATCAAGCCCTTAACCTGCATCTGCCACAATTACAAATTTTGTTAGTCTGGAGATTCAAAGTATAGCTTTTTTTTTACCAAGTGTCAATTTGGGAAAAAAGGATCTACTTTTAAACTGAAAACGTGAAGCATTTTTCTAAAAGCCTTCTTGATGACACAGACCCTGACAAAAAACAGTTATTGCCAACCGCCAAGCGCAATTCAAAATTCATAACGGGTCCATCTTTCGAACTTCTTGATGGGAGCGAATCAAAATTTGTCAGTATGTTTGTAGCCGCCTTGTCTGATTCATTAACTAAAGAGAATGTCTGTTTTTGGCTCAGATATCAGCTTTTAATCATTAACTTTGATTCTACTACCCGAACTTACACTTAAACTCGTTTGATGTAAATTCTGTAAGCACACTAACTCAGGTAACAGCGCGCTGTGTGGTAATAGATACATCGTAATAGGCGGTTTTCGGAAATTGAGAAAAATAAGCGTTTAGTGAGGGTAGCTGGATATTGCCAGGAGAGCAGATCGCTACCTCAATGAGAACTCCATAACTTTTGTCTATAAAAAACTTCTTCGAGTCCTTTGAGAAGGTTAAAATCATATTTTCGTTCCATTCTTTTCAAGTGCATGATGTCTTCTTCGTGAATATTCTCATATAAATGTAGTGGAAACCACATTGATATTTGGTCTTGCATTGCACCCATGCATTATAAAACAGCAAGCTTGCAAACAGATAACATATTGTACCGACTTTGGCATCTGTGGTTTTTGTTTGTTTGTTTGTTTGTTTGATTGTTTTTGGTTAGATCTCAACACAACTTGAAGTCTGGTAGCCTCAAGGGAGGTTTCTAACCATATCATATCTTGGCGGTGTTAACGATGCATGTTGCAACTCTGAGACTGGTCCTATGTTTAATGGTTTGCTGCGACTTATGGCTTGCCAGCAGCCAAAAGCTCCAACTTGATTCAATCGATCAATCAGAATTAGTGCGCAAAGCCCGTGAAATCAGGCAACATCGTCAAGTTCGCCGAACGCGTCAACTTCGTCAGGAACAAGATAAAGAAACGAAATGCAAATTCAAATTTGCCTTGCTAGATTTTCCTCCTTACACTATGAACCAAAGTATTAACCAAGGATTTATGTATCAAACCCTAAAATTGTTTGTGGACATGGCTTGCTTTGGTAGAGAAGGAACAGACCCCATAGCTTGCAAAATGGTACCAGTATTTGTTCAAAATCAAGACGAGATAGTGAAATTGATTAAAAATGGGTCGGTTGATTTTGGTTTTCCAATTCTATCGGATGCAAAACAAAAACTTACGGGTCTAGACAGTGTGACACTCATCCGGGCATTTGTATCATCCGGGTGTTCAATGATTGTGAACTTAAAGCAGTGCAAAGCAGAGTCACGGGAACAGTTATTTACTTCCATTACGTCACAATGGCCAATATTGGCTTATATCATATTGCTGTCAGGGATATCTGGAGTGATCATTTGGCTCTTGGTAAGAGTTAAGGCTTATCATCGTCAATCTATACTCAGCTTCTGAAGCTCTTCAGTTTTAATTCTACGTAAGGTTAGATTCAAACTTAATTGTTACGCCTTTAGCATGAAAATAGTTCAAGTAAGAATCGACAGCACTATTTTTGAGTAAACGGTTAGTTAGGCACACCTTATCGCTTCACCGAAATGGAAAGCCAAACTAAAAAAAAGGACCTCACAGTAAATAAAAAGAAAACTGTAATGCCCCACAAGTCATGAATCTACAAATAAGGTTTGTTTGTTTGTAGGTGAAAAAAGACCGTTGCAATGACGCAAACTATCAAATAAGGACATTTTATTCCAAGATGCCACAATTTCGGATAGAGTAATACTGCTGCAAACTTTGTGCGTTGTAGCAGGGCCTTAAGTAAGCTTGAAGTGTACTGATTTTCATGAGAGGAACACCGTTCACACGCGTCTCAGTTTTCACCCTTGTTCACGAAAGGATCACCAGAAGGCTTTTGGTGGGCAGTGGAATCACTTACAACAGTAGGGTAAGTTGATTTAGATTTACACACCGGAAGTATGACGGTTCGACATCAACTGTGACGAGTCGTTCGATTCGAGTCGATTCGACAACATCTCCAACCCACCTTCGTAGTTACTCGCGGAATATTTTCTAAGTGTCTTGGAAATCGACTTCCGGTATGACGGGTCGACATCAGCTGCGACGAGTCGTACGATTCGACAAAATCTGCAACCCCCTTTCGTGGCCACTTGCGGAATATTTTCTAAGTGTCTTGCAAATCGACTTCTGGTGTGACGGGTCGACTTTAACTTAGACGAGTCGTTCAATTCGACAACATTTTCAACAACCCTTGACAGTTACTTATGAAATATTTCCTAAGTGATTTGCAAATCGACTTCCAGTTTCCATCTAATGAGAGATGGTTTATCAGATTTCCGGTATAACGAGACGCATTAACCGCATTAACCGGTAGAACGATTCGCAAACTGCCTTGACGAACCGTAGCGGTTTGGGTGTATTGGACAACCCTCTTCCTATACTTACTACACTATCCTCAAAGCGCGAAGATATTTGGTTCCTTTTTCTCATTAGGTACGGTGATAAGACGCCTAAAACCTTCTGTGGACGTTCATTTGGTATAATATGGATTCTGATAGGAGCTATAACGTTGTCGCTGTTCACCACCTTAATGACAAATGCTATCCAAGCTTCCCTGGATGGTACGAGATGTAGGGACATCGGTGGCAAAAAGGTTAGTCACCCTAACATGAATACCTAAAACCCTTTGCACCCTAACATCATTATGCCTCTTCTCTATGGTTTTCTCTGTAAATTTCTTAAAGTGCTGGAAAAAATAATTTTTTTTTTAACAATCAAGAGTTTCTTGAATTGGTGATCATTGCTTTTATTCGCGTGACCCTAATGTTTGATTCAGGTGTGATATTGTAAGGAGATATCAATTGATTATTTTCTTGGTTTCAAATTAGATTCCCTACATTTTTCAATTTATCCTAAACGAAGCGTCGAAAGGCCCTTCCCTGGAAAAGTTATTTTACCAATAAATGGAATCCTACCCTCATCGATCGAACTCAGGAACAACTAAAATGATTCACAGGGCCGAGTTGTTAAAAGCAGGGTTCAGATAACTCAGCAATAATGTGAAATCTTATTTAAGATCTGAAAGCTGTAAAAGAAAATTCAGTATAATTCTTTTTGTCCACACTTATTGGATGCTCTTAGGAAAAAAAAAATAGAGAAAATTATTCAAAAGAGGTTGCTGAACAAAGGTCTAAAGAAACCCGCATGAAATTAACCCCGGATTAGCGCTACTCAGACTTCGAACAGCTAAGCTAGGTATTATGAGCTACCTGAGTCCGAGTTAGCAAGCTGTATGGAAGAATGAAATTAATATTAAACAATTTTAATTGATTATCGAAATGAAAAATTGCTCTGGTTTTGTAAAACTTCGGATATTGTTGGCCCTTTTAACAACAATGCCTTCCCTGTTCCTATTATTTAGGGTGGGTCTTACCGGAACTACAACTTAAGTGTACTTTCGTTGTACAGACTTTTCATATTCTTTGCAAGAGGAAAGTACTCATCATCTGGCACTAAGCCTTTATAGATTGTGCTAGTAAAAGTAGCATATTATGCTAGTGGTATTTCTCGATCATTTTTCAAATGGTGCTCAAAATTAAACTCGTTTTTGAAAATTATGCTACTTTTTATTTAAGTGCGCTTTACAAAAAAAAGAAAAGAAACAAATGAAGTCTAAAGTATATGTTTGTTGTCAATTAAGCATGAAATCTTCTTCATTTTGAGATACATACTTGCTCTGACAAAATAAAATTAACCATTGGATTCCAGACGAGCAGCAGTGACTTGACGAGTCAAAATGTAAGTTTCTCTTTGGCGCTATTTTGTTGCCTGTGAAAGCGGGAACTATAAACGATGTAATCTTTACTACGGGTATGCCCACTCCTTTAGACAACGAACGATTCTATACTGCGGTAACCCTCTTCTTCCAAGACATTGAAAACCTGAAAATAGACATGAACCGTGGACCGAAAATTATTCTTGCGCAAAGTCTGACCCCAATTTACTTGTTAGGTAGGTGTGTCTAACAAGAATCCTGAAACGCATATAGTCGCTATGGAGCTGGACGCAGACTTTGTCAGTAAGTAATTCTTTTCAGGTTATTTCAATGTTCTTGTATAACGTGTTGCATGCCCATTGTTCTTCAGGAAAGACTACGAAAGTAAAGAAATAAGCTTAAAAATGACCTTTTAATTTCAGTCATATTTCATATATTTTTGTATCAAAACTCTAAGGAGAAATTTCTCCACCGCTTTTTCTAATTTTATTCATGTAAGAATTTGCGTTGGCGACCAAATCAAATAAATTTTTAATTAACAGAGTTCAACAACCTGGATGAAATGCAAGAAAGTCTTAGTCAAGGAACAATTGAAAGAGTAATGGTGGATCGCAACACTGCATTTCACTTTTTGGATAAATCTGGTTTAAAACGAAACAGACAGATCTGAATGATCCGTAACATCGATTATCCAATGGAATATTACCTGACTCACGTGAGCCATGACGTAATGGCGTCATCGAATTGCACGAACGATTCTGATGACGAAGTATTGGCTAGAAGAACTGAGCTTTCGGTTTGCGGGAAAAGCCTGAAAGAGTTATCAGCGGATTTGTTTGCAGTTGCAAAAGACATCGCCGAAGAGCAACTTATTCCTGCCGAATTACAGGTAGTTAATTGTTTTTTGTGAATTTTCTATAGTTCACCACGCACCATTCTTCTCTTCATGTTTAGCATTTATTTCGATGCAATCAGCAGTTTGAAAATTATTTGTTTCTTTTCAGACAGCGGATTTGTCCGATGAAATGGAAGGGTTATTCTCCACCGGCTCACAAATGACCAAATTTATATTATTAGCCTCATTGGGAATACTCACCTTCCTAACGATCATCGGCAAACTTTGGGGGGTCTACATCAACTGTAAGCCAACGATACACAAGAAGAGAAAAGGTAACTACTTCTTAAATTAATTTACCATAGGCACCTGCAGAGTAAATATAAAACAGATACCTTTTGAAGAAAACTGTTCTATCTTAATTAATATAAATCGTGGTATTGGTGTAATTCTATATTTTTAAATTCAGATGGCAATCAAAGGAAATGGGACAGTCACTCGTCCTTCAGTTGGTCAGTCTGTCAGTTAGTTAGTCAGGCAGTCAGTCAGTCAGTTAGTCAGTCAGTCTGTCTGTAAGTCAGTCAGTTAGTCAGTCAGTCTGTCTGTCAGTCAACCAGACAAAATAGTGGTATTGGTGTAATTCTATATTTTTAAATTCAGATGGCAATCAAAGACAATGAGACAGTCAATCGACCTTCATTTGGTCAGTCTGTCAGTTAGTTAATCAGGCAGTCGGTCGGTCGGTCAGTCATCCAATCAGCCAGTGAGATTTAAATCAGAAATGTGGAAACCTTCGTTACATGAAACAGTTCAATACTTATTGGAAGGTCGGTCTGTCAGTCAAATAATAAGTAATTATGTAAGTCCGTTTGTCAGTGAGAAAATGGTCATTCATTCAAACGATTAATGACCGAATCAAATATCGACTATTTGTGTACTGACAATCGGAAAGACAAAAGTAATATGTTCAGGGATTAATTTAGTGGTTCATTTCTTGAAATGTCCTCTGCGATCCTTCTTCTAGGACTGATTCTTAGCAGCAGGAAGATGTCAATGATGCAAAACTTCCTGGATTTCAAGGAACGACTAAAAGACATAACGTCTGATCTACAAAAGTTAAAAGAGGAATTTGAAGGTGCCGCGAACGATTTGTCTCGTGAATACTCAAGACCAAAAGAACGCTCATTTTCTATTAATATGCTTGATCTGAATGGAAAGAGTAAAAATACTGAAACAATAGTATAACACATAAAACATTTTGTTATTAGTAAACTCAGATAGCATTTTACTCTTCTGAGATTTCCATGGCCAGTGGCATATTTTTAACTTGAGCAAAAAAAAAAGGTGAATATGTCACACAGAATAGGACACGTAACTGACTTCTTGTTTATTATGAATTGTTTTGAATTCTTTTCCTTCCTTTTTCCTATTTCCTTTTTAATTTCCTTACTTTCGGTTTTTAGGCCAACAAACTAATACGTTATGTTCAGAGAAAGGTAGCAAGTGAACCAAGAGAGTTTATAAATTTTCTCATTCCACTGCAATCAATTTTAGCTGTCTATTGATGAAATAGCTCGCGCTATTAACTACAGACTCTGCCTCGTCCGTCCTGACGGATGAACAGAATCGAGGGTCAAGAATAATAACTTCGGTATTTGCTTTTCAGTGCCTAACTTCTGGGTTTGTTTGTTTATACTCTATGGAATTAAATTTCACAAGTGTTGGAAAAAGCAAGCTTTTGAGAATGGGTGGTGAAAATTGAAAGTATGAATGAAGAATTCCTCTCCTTATTAATTATTTAAGGAAGAACTTATCATAAAAGATATTATATAACAATAATTGTTTCTTGACTTGACTTTTAATATTATGGAGGGCAGATGCAAGTGGTCACCGAAGACTCTAGGTTAAAAGTTAAACGTTTCGAAACGTCCTACTAATCTAACCCTAACCCTAACCTCAAATTCTTACAATTTAATCAAAGTTTTTAGATATTGTATATAAACAATAGATCTGTGTACCTATAGGGCAGCATAAAAAAACGCTGATTATAGGAGAATAACGGCCAGTCAAGGACTATTATTCATTTACAGGTAATAAACTCCAATCCAGGTGATGTCTCTCTGAGAAATGTATCCCCGTTTTGCACTTGAATCATGCACCGTAGTCGCTGATTTTTTTAAATTCAGGCAAGACTGAAGCGTTATATATGCTACAAGTGAAAGCTACAACTTGTAAAGTAATTAAAGGAATCTTTACTTTTACTGATCAAAAAATATATACTGATCAATGTATAGTTATAATAACAGGTGAAAAAATATAAAAAAAAAAAAAGCTTAGACGTTAGATCAAATAGCGTCCACAGCTATTTATTTTAGGGACCTTACTCCCACACTAGATGATTGGTTCCCTTGACTAAGAATTTTTGGGTTCGCTCTTTTACTATGAACAGATTAATCGTGTCGCGGCAAGCAACTACAGGAATGGGCTGACGAATTAGAAGAAAAAGATGACGAATCCTAAATGTTGGCCAAAAAATTAGTTACAAGAAGGAATGAAAAAAAGAAAGTCATAACTTTACAGTCTTGGCTCAACCTTAAATTTTAATTTAGTTTTAATTCTTTCGTGAAAATAGCTGCGGCAGTAAAACATACTCTCATATAATAGCTTCTACTACAGCATTAGAATGGAAAGGTTTATAATACAGACCAGATACAAATTTTAAGTCTAATAAACAAACGTATTGTACAAAATATAAAATCGTCTCTGCTTGATGGGTTACAATTATGTTACCATCATTTTTGAGGGTATGAGGCGTTGCAGCGCGCCGTGCACGGCAAGCTTTACTATTACACAATTATCTAGCTGCGAAGTGAACTGGAAAATATAATAGTATGTATCGGTTAATCGAACAAAAACTAGTAAATAAATGACGAATTCAATTCATCAATTGAAAAAAAAAATCATTTAAGTAATGAAATTTTCAAATAACATCAAGTGATCTTATCTAGACCAATTTACAATAACAAAAATAATAACTCTAATGGTTGATTGGCCCAGAAAACTTGAGCTATCCTCTCAACCTAGCGGATGCAAAACTAATAGCAACTTCAACTTGCTCATTCCCATTTTTCCTGCTTTTGAAGCAGTTTGCTTGTTTTCACTTTGAGTTCTCTTTGGTTAATGATAATGTAAAGTGTTCTTCTGATTGGTTGCTTTAATAACTTTGGTTTTGTTTTTCAACTCTCAGAACATAACTCCTCTATGCACAAAGTATAAATCACAAGAGTCAAAAATCCCCAGCCATACAATAATTTTACAAGATTAAAACTGGCCTTCCTTGCCTCCATAGTCCAGGAAATTGACCCACCCAGCCTGAACTTATCCCGGTTTCACTTTAGCATAAAGAGGAGTATTACTATTCCTCCAACCCCCCACCCCGATCAATTGCCACTACATTGCAAGGTCACCCCCAGCATTTCATAAGGCTTTCCTGACAATCTGCTGGTACTCATTTATACTCCTAGGTGGAAAGAGGCACGGGAGAGAAAAGTGTCTTGCCCAAGAACACAACCATTGACCCCGCCAGGTCTCGAACCCAGATCTCTCGATCCAGAGTCCAGTGCACTGACTATGCATTAGGCCATTAGAAGACGTCTAAGGCGAAGTAAGGACAGAGTAGAAGCACAGAACAAATGAGCAGTCTGTTTCTTATGCTGACTTTACCTACCTTATTTATGATAATGATTGCAATTTGACCAACGACTATTTAAATTTTTCCTCTTTGCTGTAAAACCTCATTTTTTCAGGCCATGTCAGAGGTAACAAAGGCCTCTGATCTAAAACAGGGATGACTGCAAAACCTTTGATTAGAGAATGATACATGTTAAATGAAACTTATTTTCATGAGACAGGTTTGCATCTTGCCTCAGTTGAAAAAAAGGGTTTTTAAAACCGAAAATTGCCTGTAATACGTATGTAAAACGTCTGGTGGCTTTCAAAATGTGACAAATGACATAACGGTGAATTCTCCCGTGCAGAATAACAGTAAAATACAATGGTATTATTCAGAATTTACAAACTCAGCTCATAGGAATGAGCTAAAATAAGATAGAGCTATTTAAATGTTACAGTTTCTCGCCTTACTGCAGCAGTGTTTCATGAGGCGCATCGCTTTCCTAGATTAAATCCTTACATCATGAACGGAAGTCTCTATCCAGGATTTATGTACCAAACCATTAAATAGTTTGTGGACATAGCTTGCTTTAGTAGACAAGCAAGTGTTGAAGTCTTAAATGTAATAACTGTCCTAAATGTAATAAAGTCCTAAATATAATAAACTCCTAAATGTAATAACATTTAGTCCTAAATGTAATAAGCCTCCAATGCAATCGTTTAACTCCTTCAGTGCATTGTTGTTATGGCGGACATCCACATTGAGATGTTAGTGACAGCTGTTGCACCGCTGACCAATATACATGTCACATTACGGGCTCGCTGATATCAATCAGCGTCTTTTTACTTGCTAGACATAAGAAATATCTGCAGTCGAAGTATGGTCCATTAAGCGGTTTATTGATCGAGTTGAAGAAAATTATTTCCAGCCCAAAGTGGGCTAGCGCTTGGCTGGACGGCTCAATAGGATGGAATCGATTGGTAAGTAATTATTAAGACTTTTTGGAAAAGAAATTGACTATAATTGACGATGAACTAGCATGCTATTGTTGATGTTATCGTTCGTGTTAAAGTCTTTAGTAGTGATGCACCATTTTAGAGCAGTTTGAATGATTTCGCTGTGTCACATGTTAATCCAAAAGAAAATTATTATTATCAGTAGCGTTACTGATATTTTTCACATCAATGTTATTCAGTGTCAGTTGATTTTAATGAAGCATTTGAGTTCGTTTTTAAGAATGACTATCCTGATTTATTCAATTTTGAATTTGGGGTATTGCATTTCTAGCCCTCTATGGCTTTACTCCACCTCAGTGATCAGTTCATGTACCATATGACTATAAGTGGAAACTGTTGAGCTTTCTTTTTTCGTTCATCTATTTATCGATTCATTTTCTCCCCTCACGGCGGGGAGAAGAGATGAAGACAAAAAATGAAATATAAACTTGAGATCAACTTTAAAATATATGTTTTCCCAATATTTCGGTTCGGGAACTGATGAACCCGTCATAAGGGTCTAAAGGAAAAAAATGAATGGTTCATTAGACCGTCAACTGACCATCATGTGTTGAATGTTGTAGCTCAATGGTTCAATTTGACTATTGCGTGGAAAAAAGGCAACATGTCGAGACCTGTAATCGGCAAATGGGATAACATATAATTGGTCAGTATATATCTTGCTCTGTAAGTCACTTTATCATATAGTTAGCAGCGCACGCGGGCAAGATGAAGTGAATCCTGAAGTGATTGGCTACCTGAGCAGGCATGATGGGCCCACCCTCGCCCGCTCGGGATTCCCCGTATTGATCCCACGCAAGAAAACATACAAAGTTCGTAACTTTTGGACAATGTTTGCATATACATAGAAAAAAATAAACGACCCTCCTGAGTTTATTGCGCTGCAAACACAGTTGGCTTTCACTATCGGCTCTCGAAATAAACAGGCCATTCTTGATTCTTATCAAAGCGAAATCTTTTGCTATACAATGAATCCTTTAATGATAAAGCCAAGAGAATATAAACTCTCTTGACCAAGCTTGTATGGTTAAGATTGCTGGATATTAGTGTCGTTCTTTTTCTACTTTTTTATGGACCGAGACTTCGTCTCAGTCCATAAAAACGCAAAAAAAAAAGAACTCGGCTAATATCCAGCCATTTTGACCTCACGCTTGGTCAGTAACGCGTATGAATATATTTTATGCAGACCCGTACAAATCTGGCAAGCGAAGACAGTACAAAAAATGCCCTTCCGAGCCCAGAATTTGTCTAAGGTATAAGTCGGTGGACTTCCTTTTCCTTTTAATTCGGTTCATGAAGTGTTAACTTCAGCACTGATGGCAGAAGTATATCGTCAAAATCTGTTACACTTAAAGAGTCTGAGCCAATGATTTAAAGAGAGATATTGGTCAACGTTCTCATTGCAAGTGGATTTCACTTTTCCCTTTCAAGCTAAACATAAGATAGATGATGATGGACTGCTTAATGTTACCCTGATCCCTGCATTTGTGTCATTTGGCAGTTCTCTCGTAGCAAACTGTAAGGTAGGATCAGATGAACAGCTGTTCTTACCTTGTTGAGCTGAAAAGCAACTTCTCGCGGACAACAGGCTCATCAAGGGTTAGGGTAAGAAATAGTGGTTTAATTCCACTATCTCAAAAAAAAAATTCATTTTGACACACCTTCAAATATTCCTTTTCCTCAAGCTCGGGAGTCGATAAACTATTGGGAGTTTACGGTAACTTAAGTGTCAACCTACTTAGGTCAGTATAAATCGAAAGTTTATCGAAAAAGTTTCCACAGCTGACGATTTTTCAAGTCCTTAGAGGTAAAGTAAAAGGCTAAATCGTACTAGTGGAACTAACAATAACAAAACAATTTTAAAAATAACGCCTTGAGGTCATTTTACTCGAGTAGATTACCAATTGTGAAATGTAAATAATTTAAATCACATCTATGTTCTAAAAACGAGTATTTCTTCCTCCACTGAACAATTGCCTGTATCTCTTTTGAATGAAACATTCAACTTTTTCAAGAAATTCTAGGACAGAATGACTGAATCATAATATTTCCCTTCTTGAATTATTGATCTTTACAGAGCGCAAACCTGTCCGATGAAATGGAAAGGTTTTTTTCAACCTGCTCGAAAATGACCCTGTGGATGTTGATTTATCATCTGAGGGTATTTCTCGGGCTGATGTTTCTCGGTATCTTATGTCAACTCTACATACACCAAGTGTTAGCTAGCCAAGGTGCATGCAATAACAGAAGGAATGATTATCATCTATATATAGGCTGATACTGAGTGACATAACTTTTTTTTTTTACCCAAACAAAGCAAACGCCTCGTCTAAATTGAAGGTTACTAAATTTTGCGACTGAATTGAGCAATTTGACATTTGGAGCAATCCTAGGTCTTCGATAGGAATGTCTTATTTCTTCAAGAGCAAATGGGTAAGTTTCAGTGGCAAGAAAAATAAGTTTTCGTTGCCAAAACAGGTTTTAAAATTTTTTGCTTGTTAGTGGCAGGAAGCGGAAATTGAAAAGACCGCAATTTGTGAATTTTGAAGTATTTAATATCAACATCCTCAAGTTCATTTTCAATCCGTTTAATTTTTGATCCTCAATTCTTTTGTTTTTTCTTTGAGAGAATTGTGATCATCAGGTAACTTCTTTGGCAGCCCATTTAAGCTTGTGATCATTTATGCATGATTTATATAAATTTTTGAGTGGCAAAAACATTTGAAGTATACGTGCATTTGTAGATTTTCCACAACGTAATGACGTATTTGAGAATCCCCGGGACAGGCCTGTGGCTGACATGATGCAATATGTCAACAATTTGGAGGAGAGACTAAAAGATTCAAGTGCAGCGAATGAAAGAAGAGATGAACATGACTATCCTTGGCCAAGAAACCCCGACCTCAAGGAATTAAAAAAAAATCGATGATAAGTCGCATCTGTCAACTGCACATCATTATGGCCACCATCCTTTGTCTACGACCATAATTATATTAAATAAAATTTAAAACTTAGAGCGTTTTTATTCTACCGTTATGGTGTTTATTTCCAACAAGATGTGCATCAAAACCTTCTTATTTTTAGTCCAAAGTAACTTATCATTTGTCACTCGTATAACACACTTAGAATTTATCATCAAACACATGTAACACCCATCTTTAGATCACGATCTGGTTATAAGGAGAGCACTGCCCAAGCCCATAAAGGGCCAAAGGCTATTGTTCAGTTCCTTTCAACGGCTGTTAAACTCAGCTCAGTAGCTATAAATTAACGATAAGACAAAGATAACAGAATCATTTGAATTGACTCTCTGAATAGATTGTTAAAAACTAACCATGAATTGAGTCTGTATTGCAAGAGCAGACTCGGGAACTTTTGACTGAGGGAGGGAGGGGGGGGGAAGGGGTCACACTAAGATTCAGAAAAGGATATTTTTTTACGCTAACGCCAAAATAATCTAAGAACTATTTCAAGATAACTAATTTCAATTACTTCAAGTGGAGAGGTATTTTATCATCTTGTCGTCACACAAATTTTTGTTTCAGACAAGTAGTGGATACACCCACAGGTCTGGTTGGGGAAGGAACACAATTTCATGAAAAAAAGTATTCCATTTCTTGTGAATTTAAAGCAATGTAGGTGTTTATGATGAGAATGTAAGATATGTAATTTTTAAGTGGCAAATTCTCACAAGTAGGCAGAAGAGTACCTGTATTTATTTATACTAAGATTTGATATTTTCACGTTTCGTCCATACTTCAGTCTATTTGTAATTTTACAATATTCGAGGGAAGAAGGTTGCCGAAATACTGCGTCAGTCGTCGTCCAGTGGACTGGGCACACCGGAAGTTAGATTGCGTTGGTCACAGTTCCTGCTTTCACATGTCAGAACATATTAAATGTGGAGTTGTCTTTTCTCAGAGCAAGTGTGTAACTTGAGATAAGGAAGATATCACGCTTTATTAATCATGAATAATTACTATATAATTTGAGCCTGTTTTGCTCCCTTTTTTAAAGCTCGCTTTAAGAAAAAGTGCTATAATTTTGAGCATAATTTGGAAAAACACCAGGCAATGCTAATGGCTTATAATGCCAAGGCATAAGAAGTTACTTTTATTATCACAATCTATGAGGGCCTAATCACTATTCTACTGGCGCCTGTAAACTCCATGCATATAATTTTCAACATATTGACACGAAAATAGGGCATCTCGTCATCGATCTAATTGATTGTTTTGGATGTATGGAGAAGTTATTGTCTTCTTTGTAAATAGAATGGCTTTTTTTGCGCCGTTTTCTACTTGTTTTGGTCGGCTGATAGTTGACTTATGTGACTACTCCACAATCGAGTCTAATGAACTTGTCGTTTAAGTACAGTTCTAACTCCACTATTGTCCATGATCAAATTTGTCAAAAATTATGACTTAGGTAATCAGTATGAGACAGTTTGACTGTATTAAAATGAAAAGTTCATTAGACTCGGTTGCGGAGCACTGAAATAAGTCAATTATCAGCCGACCAAAACAGGTAGAAACGATGCAACGAAAGCCACTCTAAAAGGCTAAAAATGGATGGTGTTGTCTTACATTATCTTTTATTTGCATATCTTTGTTTTGTCGGAAGACAATGCTTCCGGTTTATAATTTAACTCAGTTTTATTGGTTACCCGCTCATCTTCGGGAAATGTAGTGACGCGCAACTAATCAGGGGGTGTTCTTCCTTTCCACAGCCTCTTCAGGCAGGTGTCTTCTTGCCCTTTCCCCGCCCCCTACTTCCACCGCTCACTCTGACTCCAAATCAAACATGGCTGGTCGGAAAAACGATCGCGAGCTTATAACGTTAGCTCGCCCTAATAACACGCCTGCACTGCAGGCTAGACCCATTCTGATTCTTGATAACGAAGAGTTTCATCTTTAACAAAGGGCTTTACGAAACTTCATGAGATATATTTCCCAAAATTTCCGTTTATAACTAGACAGCGTCGGCTAATAAATTTTCTAGATTTTAGTTAAAAACCATCCATGAGTTTGAAATTTAAACAGCCTTTAAATAGTCACAAGAGAAAAAGTTAAAAACGAATAGTGTTGTTGTACACCATTTGTTATTTGCATGTCATTTCTAATTCAAACTTCAATAACCTCCTCGTTTACCAACTGTTCGGAACCATCTTACGTCTGACGCGTTTTCCGTGAATAATGATGATGAACTTCGGAATGATGATTGCAGGATTGAAAGCATTTCAATAGTGTAGAGAACAGTTATTTCTGCACATATTCTGAGGTATTTGTCTATTTCGTTACTTTTTCCGTGCTTCATTGCGAAACATATGGTGTTCACCGGTTCGGAAAACAATTTCTGAATATTTGAAAACGCGGCATTATTCATGTATTTTTCTGACATTTTCCGACAAGAGAATCCAAATTTTCCCGTTGTTTTCGAGTCGGCGAATTGAAGTATTCGTTCTATTATCCGACAGTTTTCCTTGACAGTTAGCTCTCCGAAAACTATCGTTTTCCTGGTGTTGAGAATGCGGTGTCAGATGGGAAAATGGTTTGTATTCGTTGCTTACTGGTGTTTTCCGGTAACGAAAGATTGCTTTGAAAGAAGTTTTCCATCGAAGACAGAGCGTTTCCTTCCATTTTCTAGGACAGAAAATGCGTAGAAAACGCTTGAAAACAACGTGTCTTCCAAGAAGAAAAAAAAAGAATGTTTTCTGGCGTTTTTCTGCTGTTTGCGTTGAGAAAACGCGTCCTTATCGGCGATTCACCTAATGCGGTTATTCCCACGCAATTTCAAGTGGTTGCCGTTCGATCATAGGTCATAGGGGGATTTCCCTTTTGTTGTGTGATCATAGACGATGAGAAAAAAAAACCATAACGAAACTCGTTAATCTATCGGCTAACCTCTTCCCAACTTAAAACGATCAGCAATTAATTATAAAGTATAATGCATTATAAAGTATAACCTAAATGGGCTTGTTCATGTTCGAATACTGACTTATATTATGGCGTTGATCATCTTTCAGTAACATATTTCTCTGAAGAACCAGCCCATCTGTTGAGATCACAAAATTGTGTGTGAAGGCAATGGACGTTTTCCAGTAATTCATTTCTTCGGCAGTTTTTACCATGCATGTTGCAACCATAAAACTGGCGCTATGTCTCTTCTTTTGCTCCGATTTACGGCCTACCAGCAGCCAAAAGCCCCGAATTGATTCAATAGATCAGTCGGAATTGGTGCCCAAAGCTCGTGATATCAGGCAACATCGTCAAGTTCGCCAAACGCTTTTTATCCTTACAGAAATTGGCAACCTAATTTTCAATATTTTTGTTGATATTGTTACCTAGAGTTTTTTTTAATAGACTCCTAAAATTAACGAAAACCTGTCCCAAATTCAGAATTTTTGTGACTTATTCTGAATTGCCAATGAGATCCCGTTATGTAGCAGAATTTAAGTATAAGAAGAAGTAGAAGTAGTGACAGGTCAATAATTTTTTGGCTTTGCCAAAGCCAGCTGAAAGCACATTTAATTGCCTGGCTCTGAATATTTCCCATAGTGATTATTAATCATACTGCACTATGTTTACCGATTCCCTTTTTAATATCTTTCACTAAAGGTCAACTTTCCCAATTTCTTAATCGATCATCGAAACGCGTTCGTCTTTTCAAATTTCAATGCAGCTCTTCGCCAGACTTTATCAATTGTGTTTAGAGTCCGCCCCCAGTCTCTCCACCACAAATACCTGTACAACAACATTCGCTCAATCTGGGGTCACAGACCAGGACTCAAAATATTCTGCAGTGTTAGAAAAAAAGTACATTGACGCGGTGTTTTTGTTCACAATGGGGAGTTATTTAGAATCCTGGCACTCTGTAAGCACACTAACTCAGATAACGGCACGCTGTGTGGCGATAAATACATCGTAATGGGCGGTTTTTGGATATTGAGAAAAAAAGCGTTTAGTGAGGGTAGCTGGCTACTGCCAGGAGAGCATATCGCTACCTCAGTGAGAACTTCAGAACTTTTTGTCCATAAAAAACTTCTTCGAGTCCTTTGAGAAGGTCAAAATCATATTTTCATTCCATTCTTTTTAAGTGCATGATGTCTTCTTCGTGAATATTCTTATGTAAGTATAATGGAAATCACATTGAGATATGGTCTTGCATTGCACCTATGCAGTATAAAACAGCAAGCTTAACATATTGTTCTGACTTTTGCATCTGTGGTTTTTTTGTTTGTTTGTTTGTTTGTTCTTTTGGTTAGATCTGAACACAACTTGAAGTCTGGTAGCCTCAGGAGGTTTCTAACCACATCATATCTTGGCGGTGTTAACGATGCATGTTGCAACTCTTAGATTGGTCCTATATCTAATGGTTTGCTGCGATTTATGGCTTGCCAGGAGCCAAAAGCTCCAACTTGATTCAATCGATCAATCGGAATCAGTGCGCAAAGCCCGTCCAATCAGGCAACATCGTCAAGTTCGCCAAACGCGTCAACTTCGTCAGGAACAAGATAAAGAAACGAAATGCAAATTCAAAGTTGCCCTGCTAGATTTTCCTCCTTACATTATGAACCAAAGTATTAACCAAGGATTTATGTATCTAACCCTAACATGGTTTGTGGACTCCCTTTGCTTTGGTAGAGAAGCAATAGACCCCATAGCTTGCAAAATGGTACCAGTATTTGTTCAAAATCAAGACGAGATGGTGAAATTGATTAAAAATCGTTCGGTTGATTTTGGTTTTCCAATTCTGTCGGATGCAAAACAAAAACTTACTGGTCTAGATAGTGTGACACTCATCCGGGCATTTGTATCACCCGGGTGTTCAATGATTGTGAACTTAAAGCGGTGCAAAGCAGAGTCACGGGAACAGTTATTTACTTCCATTACGTCACAATGGCCAGTATTGGCTTATATCATATTGCTGTCAGGGATATCTGGAGTGATCATTTGGCTCTTGGTAAGAGTTAAGGCTTATAATCGTCAATCTATACTCAGCTTCTGAAGTTCTTTAGTTTTAATTTTATGTAAGGTTAGATTCAAATTTAATTTTTACGGCTTTAGCAAGAAAATAGTTCAAGTAGGAATCGACGGCACCATTTTTGAGTAAACGGTTAATTAGCCACACCTTATCACTTCATTGAAATAGAAAGCCAAACAAAGAAAAGGATTTCACGGTAAATAAGAAGAAAACCGTAATGCCCTACATTTCATGAATCTACAAATGTTTGTTTGTTTTTAGGTGAAAGGAAGACCCTTGCAATGACGCAAACTATCAAATAATAACATTTTATTTGCAAGATTTCACAATTTCGGATACACAATTTCGGATACAATAAAACTGCTGCAAACTTTGCGCGTTGTAGCAAGGCCTTTAGTAAGCTAGAAGTGTTTTCTAATCAATTTATTTACTCCGCACTAAAAGTCACCTTAATATTAGTTTTTTTATATTTAATGTTAATTCATTAAACAGTTATACCGATTTTCATGACAGGAACGCCGTTCAAACGCGTCTCAGTTTTCACCCTTGTTCACGAAAGGATCACCAGAAGGCTTTTGGTGGGCAGTGGAATCACTTACAACAGTAGGGTAAGTTGATTTACATTTGAGTATTGGTGGGATTTTTTTTTCATAGCGTCCTTTGAAAATAATCAAAAATAAGCAAAACTGTAAAACCCATTTTTTTTTGTCGATGTTAATACATGCGTAAGGTTTATTAAAATCTCCACCAGGGTTCCATTCTTCAATTGGCTTCCAGTCTTACAAATAACTAGTTGTTACGTGGTATCAGGGTCCTCTTGTTCACAGCTCTTTACGGCTTATGAAGCGAAATGAAGAGCAGCAAAGAAAAGAAAGGAACAGCGTATGCACGTGAGTTAAGGAAAATTTCATACATGCGCAGAATAGGCCCTCTCCTATGTTTAGTTCTCTCCTTAACGCTCTTAAGAGCTAATGTCAACATGCATCAGACAAACAGCGGTAAGTCTCCAACATTCGTTTTCTCTCCTACTTTCATATTTTGTAGCCCAATATGTCCTAATAATTGTGGTGTAGTCTTTTTTTGAAAATATATTTTAGTTTTCGAGAAATGGTTTTTCGGTTCGACCGCTCAAATATGCAAATTTTCATCGCGAATATAGCCCGAGTTGTGTGACCTCGTGTAACGAATTTACTTGATCTCCAATATTTCTGTCAACAATATCCTTTGTTTTATCATCTGAACTTAACCCCCTGTCATTATTGAAGCTGGCAAAGAAATATTTATTTTTTGGTGAATATTTTTGTCCGACATACTTTTTTTATGTCGAAAAGTAGCATCAAAACAAAGACAATTTTAACAATGACCGATATGACAGAATCTACTGAGCTTCTAGCTTTTAAAAGACAAAAGGATGTTTATAAAGTTACTGTAAAAATTTCCTTGTGTATTTGGGTTGTTCTATCGTGAGACGAACTCAAAGTCCGGCAAAATTTACTTGCTGGCGACTATGAAATGTACATGGTGTGCCTACTTGTCGCCACCGTTTATTGGCATAAATCACTACAATTTGTAAAAAAATTAACACTCCTACCTTGATTATTTATGATTTTATAAGACCAGTAAGCAGTTTCGGTTATTAGATTACGGTTGGGTATTACTTTCTAATATATTACTCTCAGTTACTGTAACCTGACTAACGTTTCAGTCGAGTATCTCTTTCGTCACTGTTATTTTTCTCATCATGCCAAAAGCACGCCGCTCTTCGTATACTATGGCTTTCAGAATAAAAGTTGTCGCAGAGGCTGAAGCTGTAGAAAACAGCTCGGAAATCGCTTGAGATTATTGACTTAGCGAGTTCATGGTGCGACGCTGGAGACGAGACCAGGCGACTATTCTTTCTGTCAAGCTTAAGATGCCTGCAAGAGGTGCAAAAATGAGCCGTTTCAATCCCAAGTGTCCCGAACGAGACGAGCAAGCGATGTAGAGGTTTTCACGACAGAGAGAGCAATATTTCATTTGTAATGTGGAAGGAGAAGAGTTTTTGCCGAGTTGAGTGAGACCGTCTTTAAATGCATGGGAAGCAAAGAATCTGATTGGTGGTCAGAAATACGTTGTTGTTATGTCAATTTTAAAGCATGTCACGTAAAGAGCGCTGCAATCACGGAATTTACGGTCATTTCGCATGAACACTAAATTTATGCTTGTTTTTCAATTCCAAACCCTCGGCTATAAGCCGAAGCCCGTTTCTTTTGAAAAAATCTCCCAAACTTTTGTGTCAAATACTGAAAAATCACTCGGCTCATAGGTGAAGAAATACGGTAATCGTTGTTTCATTAGCAGCACATATTGAAATTTATTGTGTTTTGGCGGGAGAGCAAAGCATAATACTCTGGGAATAAAAACTCTTAGGGGCCTTTTACATAATTTCGGAATGAGTTTTGTTCAAGAACGAGTTCATCCCGGTCGCCACATGATAGCAGAGTAAAATTATTCGAAACGAGTCATCAGGCGATGGGATATGAGTGAGGATGCTTGTCGTACCTTTCAGGGGTCAAAATCAGTGATCTAGTACCTTTTATGACGTCTCAAACTTTAGTGGACTACCAGAGACCTAGCTGGTACCTTTTAGGATGTTTTTCGCCCAATAAAATACCTGGAATAAGCATTACTAGGACGATTTTAATGATCTGACTTGAGCCTCTTGAGCATATCGATAAAGGACTTTTTATTTTTAGGATCTATGTTTCAATTTTTTGTGTTTAAATTGGTACTTTTTAGGGGTAGACATCAGTTGTTGCCACTCCCACACGGATAAGACTCAAGTACCTTTTATAATTTTATAGGGGTCATTTTCAAAATTCCCGCCCTCTTATGTATAGGGGGTTCCTCGGGGGGTGCTGATACGTGCAGCACACTTGAAATTTAGCAAGGACAAATTCTGATGTAATTTTCGGTCAAGAGTAAAAAGTTTTGTCTGCAAATCTCCTTGTTAGCATGTAAGATGAAACGCTTATACAACAGATCAATTGGCTAAATCAGTATGTAGCTTGTCAATCGAATTGACTTTTGCGAACATTCTTTGACTTCCGCCGGCAAAGGAATCATTGATGGATCTGGACATTTTAGTTTTCTGAATACAGTCATTCTTGGAAGGTTTTTGTAGATATGCAAAGAGGGAAAAAAAACCCATCTCTTGGTAATTCGGAGGTTGATTCATCTTTGAATTTATGTGTCACGCTTGTCATGCAACTGATATAATAATGTGGAGAAGTTTTATAAACTGCACATCAAATCTGGCTAAAATGTGGTAAAGTATAATTTGATCATCGAAACAGCTCATAAAATCGTAAATAAATGAGGTAAGAGTATTATGCTAGATTTTTTTGCAATTTGTAGTGATTTAAGCCAGTAAAAGGTGGCGACAAATAGGCACAAGATATATATTTCATAGTCGCTTGCAAGTAAATTTTGCCAGACTTTGAGTTCGCCTCACGATAGAACGACACAAATACACAAGGAAATTTTTTCAGTAACTTTATATCCATCCTTTTGTCTTTTAAAAGCTAGAAGCTCAGTAGATTCTGTCATATCGGTCATTGTTAAAACTGTCTTTGTTTTGATGCTACTTTTCGACATTGAAAAAGTATGTCGGACAAAAATATTCACCAAAAAATAAATATTTCTTTGCCAGCTTCAATAATGACAGGGGTTTAAGTTTAGATGATAAAACAAAGGACTATGTTGACAGAAATATCAGAGATCAAGTAAATTCGTTACATGAGGTCACACAACTCGGGTAATATTAACGGTGAAAATTTGCATATTGAGCGGTCGAACGAAAAAAATCATCGAAAACAAAAATATATTTTCACAAAAAAACTACACCACAATTATTAGGACATATTGGGCTACAAAATACGAGAGTAGGGGAGAAAACGAATTTTGGGCTACTTGCCACAATATTTCAAATTTGTTCGATGGATGCTGACATCCTCTCTTAAAACTTTACCGTTGAATATCTTGTCAAAACTCGAAGTCTCTGGTAGTTTAACATATAAACCGGGAAGACTGCGACGAAGTTGAAGATTCTGCCGTTTTTATTTTTTTCTTTTCATCGACTAAGTGATAGAAATTCTAATTTTTCGTACTGTTTTGTCGTTCATTGCGCGTGGTGTTTGTTATTTGGAATTTCGAAACGGACAAGTTTAGGAGTGGGCATCGTGTTTTCAAGGCAAACTGAGTTTTGGAGTCCATCGTTGTTCGTTTGAAAGTTACTCACATTTTATTAACGCGCGCTCAAGATACCATGGAGGAGTAAATATATCGACTGATGTAATGTACTCAGAGCATCTCGAAAGTACAGCAAGCGCACAATGCAGGAGGTAAGAATATAAATTAAGTTATCTTGACCCCTATCTTGGGGTGTGTTGGTTATAAAGGGTCAATCAGCCTACTTTCAATATCGCCCACTCGAGATCGAGAGTGAACTCCGGTTTAATCGTCAACAGGAACCAAGAACAATTTATCAATCACTTCTCGGGTACTCGTTGGTACTTACTACGGATTACGGAGATGATGTTTGACTGGTATCTATTGCTAAATTAATGCTCATTTCTTTTGGGTGCTTTGAATGTAGAGGATTGACCAATACACTGATTCTTTTTTGACCACACTGCATATTCAATAATTAGTATAGGTCCAGGTAAAGCTTGGTTGTTGAACTGGTCATTACAAGTTGCCTGTCAGTTCAGGTATATGTGAGAAAAATTCCATCGATGTAGATATATTCAACAGTAGAAGAAAAACGTTTAAAGGGGAGATAGGATTAATTACGGGTCAGAATGGTATTACTTATCTTTTACACAGAATAAGGAAATAATAAACTTGGCACATTTTTAACAGATCCAGTGTTCCACTCTAATTTATTACTGTTAATCATTGTACACTTACTATGTGTAACATATAACATTGGCTGCATCACTTTGATTTGCCCTTCCTGTGCAAAATGTTATGCTTATTGTACAAGAACACTTACACATAAGTCATGTTCTTATCACATTAAAAGTTACATACTGCTAGTGATATGTTAAGTTATACATGTGCAACAGTATAATGATATAATCTACATGTAGTTGAATATTACATTTATTATGTTCTTAAACTGCTGAAATTAAGTGACAGCAATTCAGTGTTTGTTCAATATTCTACAAAGCTACAGTCATACATAACAATTTAAAATCAGATACATTACAGCTTCGTATACCTACTGTTCATTTTGAATGTAATATTCAATTCATTTAATTCAAGATCCAATACAACATGATTGTACATGCATGTCTCAACTTTGGCACCGTGCACTTTACTTTTACCCTGTCAAACCAGTTGCAATATTGTAAACCAAAAAGCTAACATGCTACATGTACATATACTAAGATATTAAGCTATGTTCACTTTACTAACATGGTATATACAACATGCTTTTACCAGGTTAATTCTAACATGTTGTGTTGAAACATTAATCAATTATTAGATGTGTCTTTGTGTGTATACATGCTGAGATATATTTATTTCATGCAGTGTGGTCGGTGAAATCAATTCTTATATGTACAAATCTAAAACGTTTAAAAATTACTGATCCACCCCTCATGATTACTCTATTCTTCATGTGCAGGCAACAGTGTAACATGTTCAGACATGTGGGATATGGAAAGATGAGTAGTTGGAGGCTGGAAGACATTTAGAAGTTTTTGTAGACACAACTGGCATTCTCTTGGTAGATCATAAATTGGTAGCTCCTCCCCATAGTTCCACACCTTTAGTGCTGCTAGCTGAATGAGTCTTGGAACTTGTCCATCAGGTGTACAGGTAACTTTATCAATTACTGTTGGGTTGAATGACCTCTGTCCCTCCAGTGTAGATGTTCCCTTGGCAGAAGCCTTCCATTGAAGTTTAAGTTTGCGACCATCTGCTTTTAGTGACTGAATTGTTTCTGGTAAGTTATTGTTTACTTTCTTCTCTACCCAAGCTCTAGGGTAAACATCCTTTGCAGTAAGTGGCCTATGTGTGCAGTTTTCTCTAATCTTGTGTAAGTTCTTTCTTGCCTCTTGCAAAACGTCTGTGGGGAGCATTTGGGTTTATTCTTTCATTCTTTCTTCGTGAACTTCACGTGCCGCTTCTGTGGTCCTGGTGTTGGGTTTTCCACTATGCAGAATATTTTCAACAAATGTGATTGAGGCCTGTTTTGATAACTCTGACATGTTATCATTAAGATACAGTTGAGAAAGGTTGAACTGTCTTTCTGCAAGAGCATTGTTAACTGGAAGACTGAAAATGTGCTTGGCATAGAACTCAAACAGGTTTGGAGTGGCTTCTTTACTTAAGAGTGAGCTGTGTGGTGATGAAGCAGTTTCTTTGACCTTACTGAGAAATTGTGGTTCCATCAATTTCCAAAGAGTGGCCCATTTAATCAATCCAACTCTATCCTTAGACACCAATGTGAGAATGGTCTGTCCATGTACATGAAAGAGATTGTTCACTGACTTTTCTTGTTGATTTTCAGATCTGACTGGAATTTCAAGAAGCTTTAAAACCGAATGCCAGAAAGGACTTTGGTATCTCTAATCAGCTCCCATTCCAAACAACTTGGGAAAAGTTAACAACTCTGCTCCATGATCTTTGATTACTTTAATTGCTTCTTGTAACATTGGCCCCTGTACTTGTTTATGAAAATGGTTAATAGCTGCTGGGTCCTTCAATGACATCTTCACCTGTTGTGATGTTAAAGGAAAATATTCTGCAGGAGACATCAACATTTTACTTAAAGTTTCATGGTGCTTCAGAACAGTTGCTGGCCATAACCTTGCTAGGTAACCACAAGCGAATCCAAGTTCTGCATCACTAGCTTGGGATGTATTCAGAGATGGGATGATAAACTTATCGAGGAATTCAAACAAAATTTGATTTCAACTTGAATCATGGGACTGGAGCTCAGCTTAATAACATCTTGCCAAATAGTCTGGTGGCTATCTGATTTTGGCAATCTTTCAAGGAGACACTCAGCGAGCTGTAAACAAGCTTTTCCATACTTAAGATACCACTGAAGAGTTTCATCATAATATGTCCACCTTATGTGTAGGAATGTCTGGGGAAGGGGTGGCTCTTTACTTAGAATACCGAGAGAAACATACATAACTTTGTATTGGCTTGGACGCTCATGATGGAGCCAAGATATTTTATAGAGTAATTGTAAAACATGGGGGTTGCTCATGTCACCCTTGGCCCCAAACCCGGCCTGGCACATTCTTCTCAGCATAATGTTTAGTACATGTGGGTAGCATCCTACAAAAAACATCTCTTTTCCAAAAATTCTGACATTGTTGGCTAAGAGACCGTTTACTTTTCCCTTTTGGGTAGAGGTATTGTCCCCAACCAACCCTGAAACATTGGTAATATCATATTCATTTTTTACAACATGGTAATCTACATCAGACTGGTGTTTTCCAGACCCGCTTGCTGTTAGGCTGTTTGCAAGGACATAAACTCGCGATCGTGGCTTCCTCTCTAAGGGACACCACCTGTGAACACCCGCCTTTCAGAACCCTGCTGTTAGGCTGTTTGCAAGGACATAAACTCGTGGCTTCCTCTCTAAGGGACACCACCTGTGAACACCCGCCTTCAGAACATTCTCACATTGGTGTCTAAGGATAGAGTTGGATTGATTAAATGGGCCAATCTTTGGAAATTGATGGAACCATAATTTCTCAGTAAGGTCAAAGAAATTGCTTCATCACCACACAGCTCACTCTTAAGTAAAGAAGCCACTCCAAACCTGTTTGAGTTCTATGCCAACTCGTGCCTTTCCTCTCCTCCTTTGTGGGAGTCATCGCTCCAGAGATGAAAATCATACTTGGAATTTGAAAAGTGCTTGCGTAAAATTAGTTTGTAAGCTTCACCTAAGAGAACATTCCAGTCAGAAAGTGTAGTTGGGGAGACAATGAAGTTTGTTGGGGGGCTACAATTGAACAAAATATTGAAAATCAGATGTAATGTTACAGGTTTCTTTTGATATGATAACAAAGATGCATGTTGCATGTATCTGACACAAGCCTTAAACATTAAGGTTCTTTGGTTGTGTCCATTGTGACCATGAGCAAATGTCTCCACAAGGGAATACCCCTTTTTGGCAATTTCACCGTTGCCCTGTAATTTCTGTTTTAAGTTTGAGGAAGCAGATCTTGTCCCCCTTAGCTTGTGTCTGACTTGTTTTTCCTTTTTTTCAGTAGAGGTCAAATTTTTTTGACACTTTTTAAGTTGAGTTTGAAGCCTCAACACGTCCTTTTTTCAATTGGATGTTCCTTCCTTTTACAAATACTGAAATTATGAAAAGGTGACACAAAAATTAGTTAAATGTAACTGATTTCACATGATAGAGTATTGAAACATAGAATACAAAGTAAAAATTTCCTACCAGAAATCTTATCGACCAGGTATATTTAGAAAGTTTTGTTCAAATTTGGTAAAAACATTGTTATCACAATTGCAAGGTTGAATAATTGAAACTATTGTGTTTCCTCGGTGGTCCGTACGCAGATAATTTTTATTCATGTTGATAAAAACTTCTAACACAAGCCTCAAAACTTCACTCGTAAAATTCTCGATACTGTGTGACACTTAAAGATACGCGTCCTTATGATCTGCTGACCGAAAAAATCAACTTGCCTGTACATTTCTTTTCTTAGGTACGAACCTTTAGAGGGAATCTAGTCCGCAGTTTAATTTTTTCGCTTTTGAGTGCGCGTACTGCCTCCCTTGCGTTAATCGCCGCTACAAATAGTTAAGCAAGAAAAAGCCTGAAAATACTGACCATGCAGCCATATCGACTACTTTGTCTTTATTTTCGAGAAGTTTTTTTTCAGCTTCTGTTCGGTGGGAGTATTATCGGTTTATGATTAAAATCCTCTTAAAGTAGTGTCATTAGCGATCGCGTAAGTTGCAACCGCAGAAAATCATTCACCGTAGTTCGTGGCTCAGGTAATCTGCAGTGTTATTCTCAGACATTTGCAAGTCCTTGCAAACTTCCTTTGACGAATCGTAGCGGTTTGGGTGTATTGGACAACCCTCTTTATATATTTACTACACTATCCTCAAAGCGCGAAGATATTTGGTTCCTTTTTCTTATTAGGTACGGTGATAAGACGCCTAAAACCATCTGTGGACGTGCATTTGGTATAATATGGATCCTGATAGGAGCAATAACGTTGTCGCTGTTCACTGCCTTATTTACAAATGCTATGGAAACTTCCCTGGATGGTACGAGATGTAGGGACATTGGTGGCAAAGAGGTTAGTAACCCTAACATGAATACCTAAAAAACCCTTTGAACCCTAACATCATTATGCCCCTTTCTCCATACTTTTCTCTATACATTTCTTAAGGTGCTGGGAAAAAATGGTTTTTTAACAATCAAGAGCTTCTTTAATTGGTGATCATTTATTTTATTCTCGTGACCTTAATGGTTGATTCAGGGGTGATATTGTAAGGAGATATATCAGTTGATTATTTTTCTTGGTTTCAAATAAGATTCTCCACATTTTTCAATGTATCTTAATCCAAGCTTCCAAAGGTTTTTCCCTGAAAAAGTTATGTTGCCAATAAATGAAATCCTACCCTCATCGATCGAACTCAGGAACAACTCAAATGCAACTCGGCCCTGTGACTCAAACCTTTGAGTCACAGGGCAGAGTTGTTAAAAGGAGGGTTCAGATAACTCAGGAGTAATGTGAAATCTTATTTCAGATCTGAAAGCTGTAAAAGAAAATTCAGTATAATTCCTTTTTTCCACACTTTTTAGATGCTCTTAGAAAAAAAATAGAGAAAATTATTGGAAAGAGGTTTTTTAACAAAGGTATAAAGAAACCCGCATGAAATTAACCCCGAATTAGCGCTACTCAGACCACTTCGAACTGCTGGGCCCTGGATGACTAAGTGTGGCCATGTTTATGATCCCTAGAGCAACTAGGAATCATGAGCTACCTGAGTCCGTACGCGTCTTAGCAAGTTGTGCTGAAGAATGAAATTAATATTAAACAATTTTAATTGATTATCGAAATGAAAAATTGCTTTGGTTTTATACAACTTCGGATATTGTTGGCCCTTTCAACAACAATGCCTTCCCTGTTCCTATTATTTAGGGTGGGTCTTTCCGGAACTACAACTTAAGTGTACTTTCGTTGTACAGACTCTTCATATTATTTGCAAGAGGAAAGTACTTATCATCTGGCACTAAGCCTTTATAGATTGTGCTAGTAAAAGTAGCATATTATGCTAGTGGTATTGCTCGATCATTCTTCAAATAATGCTCAAAATCATGCTCGTTTTTAAAATTTTGCTACTTTTTATTTAAGTGTGTTTAAAAAAAAAAAAAAGGAAAAAAGAAGTCCAAATTATATATCTGTCATCAATTAAATTCTTCATTTGAGAAACATACTCTGACAAAAACATAACTAACCATTGGATTCCGGACGAGAAGCAGTGACTTGACAAGTCAAAATGTAAGTTTCTCTTTGACACCATTACTTGCCTGTGAAAACGGTAACTATAAACGATGCAATCTTTACTACGGGTGTGCCTAGTCCTCTAGACAACGAACGATTCAATACTTCGTTAACCCTCTTCTTCCAAGACATTGAAAACCTGAAAATAGACATGAACCATGGACTGAATTTGAAAATAATCGATCTTGGAGACCAAACAAGCCATGACTCTGATAACGTTTCCTTCAAAATAAGAAAAAATATGCTCATTCGGCTTGCAGTGCTACTTTCATAAATAGAAGGAAAATTATGCTTGTTTTTACAATTTAGGTCAAAAATTATGCTTGCCCAATCTATAAGGGCCCAACTGGCGCATAAAAATTTGTCTGACCCCAATTTACTTGTTAGGTGGGTGTGTCCAACAAGAATCCTGAAACGCATGTAGTCGCTATGGAGCTGGATGCAGACTTTGTCAGTAAGTAGTTCTTTTCAGATTTATTTTAATGTCCTTGAATAATGTGTTGCATGACCATTGTTCCTCAGGGACGACTGGGAAAGTAAAGAAATAAGCTTAAAAATTACCTTTTAATTTCAGTCATATTTCGTATATTTTTGTATCAAAACTCTGAGGAGAAATTTCTCCGCCGCTTTTTCTCATTTTATTCATGTAAGAATTTGCGTTGGCGAACTAATGAAATAAATTTTTAACCAACAGAGTTCAAAAACCTGGACGAAATGCAAAAAAGTCTTATCCAAGGAAAAATTGGAAGAGTAATGATGGATCGCAACACTGCATTTCACTTTTTGGATAAATCTGGTTTAAAACGAAACAGGCAGATCCGAATGATTCGTAACGTCGATTATCCAATGGAATATTACCTGGCTCACGTGAGCCATGACGTAATGGCGTCACCGAATGACACGAGCGATTCTAATAACGAAGTATTGGCTAGAAAAACTGAGCTTTCGGTTTGCGGGGAAAGACTGAAAAGAGCATCAGCGGATTTTGTTGCAGTTGCAAAAGACACTGCCAAAGAGCAACTTATTCCTGCCGAATTACAGGTGTTTTGTTGTGAATTTTCTATATTTCACCACGCGCCATTCTTCTCTATTTGTTTAGCATTAACTCCGATGAAATCAACAGTTTGAAAATTATTTATTTCCTTTTAGACAGCGGATTTGTCCGATGAAATGGAAGGGTTATTCTCCACTGGCTCACAAATGACCAAATCTATTTTATTTGCTTTATTGGGAATGTTGGCCTTCCTAATAATCATCGGCAAACTTTGGGAGGTCTACACCAACTTTAAGCCAACGGTACGCAAGAAGAGAAAAGGTAACTGCTTCTTCAATTAATTTACCATAGCTTTCTGCAGAGTAAATATAAAACAGATACCTTTTGAAGAAAATTGTTCTATTTTAATTAGTATGAATCTTGGTATTGATGTGATTCTATAATTTTAAATTCAGCTGGCAATCAAAGGCAGCGAGACAGTCACTCGTCCTTCAGTTGCTCAGTCTGTTAGTTAGTTAGTTAGTTAGTTAGTTAGTTAGTTAGTTAGTTAGGTAGTCAGTCAGTCAGTCAGTCGGTCAGTCTGTCTGTCTGTCTGTCAGCCAGACAGTAGGTCAGTCAGTCAGGCAGTCGGTTGGTCAGTCATCCAATCAACTAGTTTGTCGGTTACCACGTCCCTCAGATTTTAATCAGAAATGCGGAAACCTTCGTTACATGAAACGGTTCGATGCTTATTGGAATGTCGGTCTGTCAGTCAAATAATAGGAAGTTATGTCAGTCCGTTTGTCAGTTAGAAAATAGTCAGTTATTCAAACGATTAATGACCGAATGAAATATCGACTACTTGTGTACTGACAAACGGAAAGACAAAAGTTCAGGGATTTATTTATTAGTGGTTCATTTCTTTAAATTTCCTCTACGATCCTTCTTCCAGGACTGACTCCCAGCAGCAGGAAGATGTCAATGATGCAAAACTTCCTGGATTTGGAGAAACGACTGGAAGACATAACGTCTGATATACAAAAGTTAAAAGAGGAATTTGAAGGTGCTGCGAACGGTTTGTCTCTTGTGGACAGTCCTGAACACTCAAGACCAAAAGAACGCTCATTTTCTAACAATATGCTTGATCTGAAAGGAAAGAGTAAAAATACTGAAACAATAGTATAACACATAAAACATTTTGTCATTAATAAACTCAGATGGCATTTTACTCTTCTGAGATTTCCATGACCAGTGGCATATTTTTAGCTTGAGCGAAAAAAAGAAGGTGATTGTATCTCACAGAATAGGACACCTAACTGACTTCTTGTTTATTACGAATTGTATTGAATTCTTTTCCTTCCTTTTTCCTATTTCCTTTTTAATTTCCTTACTTTCGGTATTGAGGCTAACAAACCAATACGTTATGTTCAGAGAAAGGTAGCAAGTGAACCAAGAAGGTTTATAAATTTTTTCTAATTCCATTGCAATCAGCTTTGGCTGTCTATTGATGAAATAGCTTGCACTGTTAACTACAGACTCTACCTCGTCCGTCCTGACGGATGAACAGAATCGAGCGTTAAGAATAATAACTTTGGTATTTGCTTTTCAGTGTGTAACTTCTGGGTTTGTTTGTTTACACTCTATGGAATTAAATTTTCACAAGTACTGAAAAAAAGCAAGCTTTTGAGTATGGGTGGTGCAAATTGGAAGTATAAATGAAGAGTTATTTTCTTTATTAATTATTTAAGGAAGAACTTATCACAGAAGATATAATATAACAATAATTGTTTCTTGACTTCTCTTCTCTCGGTTAAGTGAATGCAAGTGTAATTTCTGGCTGGTCACTTTCTCAATTTCTTTCGCAAAAAGCATGAGATTTTATAACATTTCAGGATATTTTTGGAACTACTAACTTTTAAGATTATGGAGGGCAGATGTAAGTGGTCACTAAAGACTCTAGGTTAAAAGTTAATCGTTTCGAAACGTCCTTAATCCTCAAATCCTTACGATTTAATCAAAGTTTTTAGATATTGTCTATAACCAATAGATAAAAAAAAAGAAAGTCGTAACTTTACCGTCTTGGCTCAACATTTAGTTTTAGTTTACCGTATTTCTCCACCTATAAGCCGAGCGATTTTTCAGTATTTGACACAAAAGTTTGGGAGATTTTTTCACAAAAAACGGGCTTCGGCTTATAGCCGAGGGTTTGGGATTCTAAAACAAGTACAAATTTAATTTTAATGCGAAATGACCGTAAATTCCGTGACTGCAGCGCTCTTTACGTGACATGCTTTAAAATTGATGTGACAACAACGTATTTCTGATCACCAGCAGATTCTCTACTTCCCACGCATTGAAAGACGATCTCACTCAACTCGGCAAAAACTCTTCTCATTTCACATTACAAATGAAATATTTGGTCTCTCTGCTGTGAAAACCAATCCATCGCTTGCTCGTTTAGTTCGGGATACTTGGGAGTGATACAGCCCATTTTTGCACATTTTCTCATCGATTTTTCGCCTACATGCATATCTCTAAACGTGAAATTTTCCATTCCTACCAAAAATCTCGAAATTTTTTCACTTTTTTTACCTTTCTTGATCAATCATCTTGTATAAAGAGCTACAAAATGTAGGTTTATTCGGTCAAGTGACCGCCTAGGGCAAGAATTGTATGACAAAATTGTGGCAGTGTCCAAAGATTTTTTTGATGATTTTCAGAGATGAAATGATGGATTATAAAGGGGAATCAAGACAAGTGTTTCACCTTTCTGGCAAGGGGAGATATTTGACCTCAAAGTTGTCAGATATTTGGATGAATCGAAAAGTCTAAACACATAGTCGTTTATTTGCCTCTGTTAATTGAGAAGCTGTCAATTAAATTAACTGATACTTGCAGCAGACATTGACTAAGGATGTAAAAATATATATACAAACCTTCAGAGTGATTGATTAAATACCATCGCAGTGAGAGCTTCATAGATTTTACCTATTTTGAGGCGATTTCCTTGGTGAAAACCAAGAAAAACTGGGGGGTGGTCTATCTCCCCCCAGAAAAAAACCAAAACAGAAACCAGTTTGTCTTTTTGAGTTTTGGGGTAGATCCTTTAAACTGGCAAAGTTTCATCGAAATTGGTGAGATGGCATGTAAAACGGCTGCCTGGTGCTCTCGTGGACACGCTCTTAAGGAAGAAATATAACTCGTGTTTCTTTACAAACTGAGAAGCATTTGACTTCGACGAGCAGAGAGGTCTAAAGTTTTTACATAAGCTTATCACAGAAAGTTTGGCAATGATTTCCTTCTTTAATAACGACAAAACAAGAGGATACAGAGTCTTGTATGCAGCATGACCAGCTTTTCTTTGATAAATGGAAGTGGCTGTAAAGTGATTACACTTTTGTTGAGTTTTGTTTTGAAGGTTTTTTAAGTGAGCGAAACCGATCAGGCAGGGAGCGGTGACAGCGTGTGGTACAAGTCATCGGCTAGACTAATATGATTAAATGTCTCTCTGAAAAACTGTAAAACATATTAAAGTTCTGCGGGGACTATGTGGAAAGAAAAGCGATCAAAGCTTTTTGCCAGGCTAAACAAGGTGACATGCTTCTGGTCGTAAAATAAATGTCGCCGAGTTCACAACGAGTGAACCAGTTTCTTTTGGCACACTTATTTGAATTTGCCATTGTGTAGGCTTAATCTTTTTCAGATGCAAATACTGTGATTAAGTATCATGGATACCGCGCAGCATGAAAACAAGAGAAAAATAAACACCAGTCAATAGCGCCTTGTTTTAATTGTAAGGACGGGTGTTACAAAGTGCGAAGAGCTGGTTACAAAGTGCAATAGGTTCTTACAAAGTACGACAGGTATTCAAAGTATGACGATTTTTAAAAACCTCGCTGCTCTAATAACTAAATATCATCAGTCGATTATTCTATAAAATTCAAGCAGGTTTTTTTTACGCGGGAATTGTGCTGCAGATTTTCAAACTACAAAGCTTCTTCAATGTTGCTCTATTGATTATTCTTGTTTTTTTTTTAGTGCGGCTCAACGCTATCAAGTTTTCCGAGTGCCTCGTATTTTTATGTGTATTTGTACGAAAAGTTGTTGAATTATTTTCTCCCATCAGGTTGGAGTCATAGACTTAAAGACGTAGTGACTAATTGAACTATGAAACTTCTCCATATTCTTCTGTTACTGGTTTACTTAAAATTTTCCACGAATTCTGAACAAAAACGCAGTGCAGGTTCAAAGTAGCTTTGCTGAACACTCCTCCTTATAT
The DNA here is from genome assembly GCF_036669915.1 of Pocillopora verrucosa. Classification (NCBI taxonomy): domain Eukaryota; kingdom Metazoa; phylum Cnidaria; class Anthozoa; order Scleractinia; family Pocilloporidae; genus Pocillopora; species Pocillopora verrucosa. The sequence continues at coordinate 3,232,684 of NC_089313.1, read as the reverse complement.
CATGAACGGAAGTCTCGATCCAGGATTTATGTGCCAAACCATTAAATGGTTTGTGGACATGGCTTGCTTTAGTAGACAAGCAAGCGACCCAACAGCTTGCAATATGGATACCATCTTTGTGCGAAGTCAAGATGAAATGTCAAATCTGATGAAAACCAAGCAAGTGGATTTCACTTTTCCCTTTCAAGCTAACCATAAGATAGACGATGATGGACTGCCTAATGTCACACTGATCCGAGCATTTGTGTCATTTGGCAGTTCTCTAATAGCAAACTTAAAGAAGTGTGAGGAAGAATCAGAGGAACAGCTCTTTGCACCTATTACGTCACAATGGCCAATTCTGGTTTGTAGGATATTACTGTCAGGAGTTTCAGGAATACTCGTATGGCTTTTGGTGAGAACATAAATTTATGTTGGTCATACAGTACCACATAGACTTAGATAGGCAGCACGTTCGGGCGATGGGACACGACAGAACTCTGAGAGGAGATGCCTGGAGGTTTTAGGAAAACTTTAATGAATTTTGTTTTACTAGTCATGAAAATGTACATCTGACCTCTTGATAGAATGGAATTTAAGCAGAATTTTTTTTCCTGTTCTTTTTTATGAACGATATCCAAGTGATCTGAGAATAACAATTTCTTTTGGGATAGCTCCTAGTTAAAAACCGTAACATTCTTTTGCAGGCTATAAAAGTAGACTTTTCCTTCCTGATTGCAGGAACGCAGAGTTAACAAAGACCAGTTTTCACCTTTATTTACGGCTGGTGCACCTCAAGGATTTTGGTGGGCCGTGCTCTTCCTCACAACAGTGGGGTATTTCAATCTGTCTAAGATAATTGCACTTGCAAATAAACGTACTTCTAAGTTTTTGACTTGAGTTGCGGTTTTTTATGATTACTCCTTTTCTAAATCAGGTACGGTGACATAACTCCAAAGTCCTTTCTTGGCCGTATCTTGGCATTATCTGGGTTCTGGTGGGAGCAATCATGATGTCATTGTTCACAGGCTTAATAATCAGTGCCATGCAAGCCTCCCTTGATTGCACAAAATGCAAAGATATTGCTGGTAAAGAGGTGCGTATAAAGAAAGAAAAGTTTCATCCTAAGTGTTGCCAAAAGAAGACGAATCTGTCCTTTAGTAGTAATTTGAAACTTAGTATGATTGTACCTTTTTCAGCCCTCTCTGAGTTCTAAGTACATGTAGCAGAAATCAACTCCCCATAGTTGTTGGTATTAATGCAAATTATTGTATTTTTCACATCAGGTTGGTGTCTTAGCTCCATTTCTTCAACCCAAAAAGTCGCTGAAGAGTTTGATGCAAAGATCATCAGTAAGTGAGAATTCATTTATGGTAACAATGAGCTGTAATGCCACAAATTATAGCCAGATGAAATGCCAATTAGTTAATATCACTTCATTACCTTCGCGGTCACACTAAAACTTTCTCAACAAGGTAAGAACTTTATTCTCGGCTTGGTTGCCTATATATTGAATATGCTAAAACAACGAGGCAATGAAAATTTGATAAATGATAACTATGTGGAGAAAAAACCTGAGGCAGGCTAAAAATTTATTGATGGTTATTTGGCACACAGTTTTGAAGTGCACAAGTATATATCTAGAAGACACCAAAAAGGCCAGAGATTAGAATTAAGGTAAAGACTACGTTTAAGAAGACATAGCTGTCGGAATTTCTACCTCAATAAAGTTCTCACATCCTTTACTACCATTGTGAATTTTACTATCAACAATCAGGTAATCAGTACTAGCTGCACAACATGAACGGAGTTAGTTTTCATCAAAAAAGGACTTTAGCTCTTTAAACCCATTAACCTACGTAATATTCCTATTCGAATATAACCTAGGTAATCGTAAACCAAAACCATTGAACCTCCATCGCCAAAACAACAACCCCAGAACAAATACAAAATGGCTGACAAAGAGTTTTATAGGCAAAAATCTCGTGGTTCGTCATGTGACCCGGCCCCATCCTTGCATGACAACGTCAATCATCATCAAGATGACACACGCGATCTGAGGGTGAAGGTTTTCACATGCTGATCATCAGCATGTGAACACCTTCACCCTTATTGGATCACAGTTGGTTGTCATGGTGTTGAGGGCCCAATGACCACTGGGTGCTATTGCGCAATTTTTCCATTTCGTGGCGGAGGAAAAATAAAGGCGTTTTATGACTGGGCTACCACAGGTATCCCAATGAATAGTTTGTTAACGACTAACCATGAATCGAGTCTGTATCGTTGGGGCAGACTCGGGAACTTTTGATAGAGAGAGGAAGGGAAGGGGTCACACTTACATTCAAAAAACAATTTTTTTTCTTTTATGCTAAGGCCAAAATAATCTAAGAACTATTTCAAGATAACTAAATTTCAATTACTTCAAGTCGAGAGGTATTTTATCATCTTGTCGTCGCACGAAGTTTTGCTTCAAGCAAGTAGTATACACACCACATGTCTGGTTGGAGAGAGAACACATTTTCATGAACAAAAGGTATTCAACTTCTTGTGATATCAAAGCAATTTAGTTGTTATGATAACAGACAGACATCTTTGGTACATTGTAAGAATGAAACTGATATGTAATTTCTGAGTGGTAAACACGTTTGGTCCAAGCTTCAGCATTTTGTAATTTTGCAATATTCGAGGGAAGAATGTTACCGGAATACTGCGTCAGTCGTCGTCCAGTGGACTGGGCACACTGGAAGTTAGATTACGTTGGTCACAGTTCCCGCTTTCACAGGCTCCAAAATGTCAGAACATATTAAATGTGTAGTAGTGTTTTCTCAGAGCAAGTGTGTAACTCAAGATAAGGAAGATATTACGCTATTAATCATGAGTAATGATTATATAATCTGAGCTTGTCTTGTTCCCTCTTTAAAAACCGCACTTTAAGAAAAAGTGGCATAATTTTGAGCATAATTTGGAAACACATCGGGCGATGCTAATAGCAAATAATGTCAAAGCATAATGAGCTACTTTTATTATCACAATCTGTTAGAGCCTAATCACTATTCTACTGGCGCCTGTACACTTCATGCAGATAATTTTCAACATGTTGACGAAAATAAGGCATTTCGTCATTGATACAGATAGTCTACTTGATTGTTTTGGTAGTATGGACCAAGTATTAACTTCTTTGTGAATAGAATGGCTTTCGTCGAACCGTTTTCTACTTGTTTTGGTTGGCTGATAATTGACTTATTTGACTTATTTGACGCAATCGAGTCCAATGAACTTGTCATTTAAGTACAGTTTTGACTCGGCTATTGTTCATAATCAGCACGTACACCCGTGTTCAATGTGGACAAATAGTTCCTTTTTGCTGCGTTTTTTTGCGTCAAAGAACGTTTAAAAGAATAACAATTTGTCAAAAATTATGATTGCAAAGGATCAATATGAGACAGTTCGGTCTTTTAAAAGTGGGCTCATTATTTTTATGCAAACCAGGCGTAATTTTGGCGAGCGAGTGCTCAGTATTTTCTTAACGAAAATTATGGCCGCCATCTTTGATTTTAAAGGGCAGCGGAAGGCTGGGGAGAGAAAGAAGTTTGTACCAAGGGGCGGTCGACGGTCAAAAATAAGGAGAGCAGATGGGAGGTGGGAGAGTAAAGATTACGGCCCTGTCAAAAGTCATTTGCAGAACCCCGTTCGCCAACAAAGGAATCCCTGATTGGTGCAGTTAAGCTCCAGCTGTCAATCACATTATTAGGGCGAGCTTATAACGTTAGCTCGCAGTGATCAGGCTCTGCACTGCAGGCTAGGCTCACTGTGATTCTTGATACCGTGGAGTTTCCTCTTTAATAAAGTGCTTCACACGAAACTTCATGAGGTAAAGCTCCCAAAATTTCCTTTTGTAACATGACAGCGTCGACTGTTGAGTTTTCTAGATTTTAGTTAGAAACCATCGATGAGTCTGGAAGTTAACCAGCGTGCAAATAGTCTCAAGGGAGAAGGTTAAAAATAGATAGTGTGTTGTCATACACCATCTGTTATTTGCGTATGATTTCTAGTTGAAACTTTAATAACCTCCTCGTTTACCAACTGTTTGGAATCATTTTACGTCTGACGCGTTTTCCGTGAATAATGATGATGACCTTCGGAATGATCGAACGCCTTTTTCCACGCAGGATTGAAAGCATTTCAATAGTATAGAGCACAGTCATTTCTACATATATTTTGAGGTATTTCTTATTTCATTACTTTGTGTGTGTGTTTCACTGCAAAACATATGGTGCTCACCCGTTCAGAAAACAAGTCCTGAATATTTGAAAACGCGGCATTATTCACGCATTTTTCTGACATTTTCCGACAAGAGAATCCCAAGTTTTTCGGTTGTTTTCGAGTCGGCGAATTGGTCAGGAGTATTCGTTCGCATTATCCAGCAGTTTTCCTTCACTGTTACTCTACGAAAACGATTGTTTTCCTGATGTTAAGAATGCGGTGTCAGATGGAGAAAACGGTTTGTATTCGTTGCTTACTGGTGTTTTCCAGTAACAGAAGATTGGCTTTCACAGAATTTTTCCGTCGAAGACAGAGCGTTTTCTTCTTCATTTTCCTTGGACAGGAAAATGCGTAGAAAACGCTTCAAAACCACGGGTCGTCCAACGTTCACGGGTTGGTTAACGTAAAGAAGTGCGAGGTTTTTGGCGTCTTTTTTAGCTGTTTGCGTTGAGAAAACGCGTTGTTATCGGCGATTCACCGAATGCGGTTATTCCCACGCATTTTCAAGTAGTTGCCGATCGATTATCGTGCGAAAAATTGGTATTTATTCCTATATTTATTCGGTGTTTTACACCGTTAACCATTTGGACATCTATAGATATGTTTATTAAACATATATTTTTTGGTAAACCCTTTTTTTCTTAAATGAAAAAAAAAACCAAACAAAACAACAAAAACGGCCACACCGTTTCACCAAAGCATGCCGGTTTGTTTGATCGAACAATGATGGCATGTAAATCATTGAGTGCAGTTAAACAGCCTTTAAATATTCGTAAGAGAAAAGATTAAAAATGGATAGTGTTGTCTTACACCATTGGTTATTTGCATGTCATTTCTAATTGAAACTTTAATACCCTCCTCGTTTACCAACTGTTCGGAATCCTTTTACGTCTGACGCATTTTCCGTGAATAATGATGATGAACTTCGGAATGATCGAACGCCTTTTTCCTTGCAGATTAAAAGCATTTCAGTAGTATAGAGCACAGTTATTTCTACATATATTTTGAAGTATTGTTTATTTCATTACTTCATGCGTGCTTTATTGCGAAACATATGGTGTTCACGCGGCTCGGAAAACAAGTTCTGAATATTTGAAAACGCGGAATTTTTCAAGCATTTTTCTGACATTCTTCCGACAAGAAAATTCAACGTTTACCCGTTGCTTTCAAGTCGGCGAATTCGAGTGTTCGTTTCATTATCCAGCCGTTTCCTTCACAGCTAACTCTATGAAAACGATTGTTTTCGTTGCTTACTGGTGTTTTCCAGTAACAAAAGATTGCTTTGAAAGAAGTTTTCCGTCGAAGACAAGCGTTTCCGTCCATTTTCTAAGACAGTAAAAATGCGTAGAAAACGCTTGAAAACAACATGTCGTCTAACGTTCACGGGTTGGTCAACGTAAAGAAATACGATGTTTTCTGACGTTTTTTTAGCTGTTTGCGTAGAGAAAACGCGTTGTTATCGGTGATTTCCGAATGCAGTTATTCCCACGCATTATCTCGTATTTGCTGTTCCAATTATCGTGCGCAAAATGATATGTATTCCTGTATTCATCGGTGTTTTACACTATTAACCATTTGGATATTTACATATGTAGATTCTACTCCTTGTGGTTTCCTCAGCTTAAGCCCTCCTTGCTTTGAATCGATTTCGACGAGGTTCCATCGATCGCTAAATCCACTGCGCAAATCAAATGATCCATTGAACTACTTGGGCCTTTACATGAATTTTTTAAAGCATTTTTATTACCAACTAACCAAACTGGTATTTGGCTAGTTACATCGGTTTCTTAATAAAACAATTTTACAATATTCCTTTTGTTCTATGTAGTGCTGAGGGACTTTGGCCGAAGCGACGCAAAAAAAGGCCGTGATTTAATCGGAAATGATTGATGACGCCAGCTGAAATCACATTTATTTGCCTGGCTCTGAATATTTCCCATAATGATTATTAATCATATTTGCAGTATGTTTACTGATTCCCTTCTGAAAATCTCTCATTACATCGAAACGCGTTCGTCTTTTCAAATTTCAATGCATCCCTTCGACAGACTTCATTAATTGTGTTCAGAGTCCGCCCCCACTCTCTCCCCCACAGTTAACTATATAATAACATTCGCTCAATCTGGCGTCACAGTCTAGGACACAAAATATCCTGCAGTGTTAGAAAAAAAATCACCTTTACGAGGTGTTTTTGTTCACAATGGTGAGTTATTTTTAATCCTGGCATAGCCATGCTTACAGATTTTGTAGAACACAAATTAATATGCAAAGAACTGCCCTTACATTCTTTGACACTCAAAAACGGAGTCGAAGAAAAAACCATATTTTATCAAAAGATCTCATATAATGAGATAATAGTTTAAATTCTTTTAAAAATTATTATCTTCTAGCCCAAAATTTAATAATCAAGCCCTTAAACTGCATATGCCACAATTACAAATTGTGTCGGTCTGAAGATTCACAGTACGGTTCTGTTTTGGGAAAAAGGGATCCACTTGTAAACTGGTTAGATTTCAGTCATAAAACTTTGGCGTAAAGTATATTTCTAGAAGCCCACTTGATGACACAGACCTTGACAAAAAACAGTTATTGCCAACCGCGAAGCGCAATTCAAAATTCATAATGGGTTAATCTTTCGAACTTCTTGATGGAAGCGAATCACAATTTGTCGGTATGTCTGAAGCCGCCTTGTCTGAATCCCTTACTCCGCACTTGCACATACGCTTGTTGATGTAAATTCTGCAAGCACACCGACTCAGATAACGGCATGTTGTGTGGTAGCAGAGACATCGTAGCTCATCGTAAAAAAGCGTTCAGTGAGGGTAGGTGACTATTGCCAGGAGTGGAGGTTGCTACTCTAATGAGGACTCCAGAACTTTTTGTCTATAAAAAACTCCTTCGAGTCCTTTTAGAAGGTCAAAAATCATATTTTCGTTCCATTCTTTTCAAGTGCATGATGTCTTCTTCGTGAAAACTCTCATGTAAGTGTAATGGAAATCACATTGAGATCTGGTCTCGCATTGCGCCCATGCGGTATAAAACAGATAATACATTATTGGGACTTTCGCATCTGTGTTTTATTTTTTTTTTAGATCTAAATACAACTTGAAGTCTGAAGCCCGTAAAGGGAGGTTTCTAACCATAATCATATCTTGGGGTGTTAACGATGCACGTTGCAGCTCTGAGACTGGTCGTATGCCTAACGGTTTGCTGCGATTTATGGCTTGCCAGCAGCCAAAAGCTCCCACTTGATTCAATTCATCAATCGGAATTAGCGCGCAAAGCCCGTGAAATCAGGCAACATCGTCAAGTTCGCCAAACGCGTCAACTTCGTCAGGAACAAGATAAAGAAACGAAATGCAAATTCAAGCTTGCCCTGTTAGATTTTCCTCCTTACATTATGAACCAAAGTATTAACCGAGGATTTATGCATGAAACCCTAACATGGCTTGCGGACATGGCTTGCTTTGGTAGAGTAGCAACACACTCCATAGCTTGCAAAATGGAACCAGTATTTGTTCAAAATCAAGACGAGATGGTGAGGGTGATAAAAAATCGGTTGGTTGATTTTGGTTTTCCGATTCTATCAGATGCAAAAGAAAACTTACGGGTCTAGACAATGTGACACTCATCCGGGCATCTGCATCATCCGGGTGTGCTGTTCGATGATTGTGAACTTAACGGCAGTGCGAAAGCAGAGTCACGGGAACAGCCTATTACTTCCATTACGTCACAATGGCCCAATATTGGCACCATTTTATCATATTGCTGTAGCAAGGTCGATATCACGGAGTGCATCATTTGGCTCTTGTGGTAAGAGTTAAGAGCTTATCATCGATCAATCTATACTCAGACTTGTGAAGCTCTTTAGTTTTAATTCTACTGTAAGATTAGATTCAAACCTTAATTGTTACGGCTTTAGATTAAAAATAGTACAAGGAGGAATCGACTCGGCAGACATTTTTGAGCTAATGGTAAACGGTTTTAAGTTAGGCCACACCTTATCGCTTCACCGATAATAGAACCCAGCCAAAACTAAAACACAGGAATCTCACAGTGGAATAAAGAAAAAAACTGTATAATGCCCCCACCACAATTTCATAAATCCACAAATAATGTGTTGTTTATTTGTAGGTGAAAAAAAAAGACCCTTGCACAATGACCGCAAGCTACTCGAATAATAACATTTTAAATTCCAAGCATGCTACGATTTCTGGATACTAAACGTCACCTAATATTAGTGTTTTTGTAAATAATATTAATTCATTAAATAGTAATAAACCGATTTCATGACAGGAACACCGTCTCAAACGCGTCTCAGTTTTCACCGGGCCTGTTCACGAAAGGATCACCAGAAGGCTTTTGGTGGGGCCAGTGGCATTATCTTGACAACTATGCTAAGGAGTTCAGTTGAATTTACGATTTGGGTATTGGTGGTGATTTTTTTTTTATAGCGTCCTTTGAAGTATAATCAAAAATTAGCAAAATGTGTAAAACCCATTTCTTTGTCGGTTTTGTTACATGCGTCGGCGTTTATCAAAATCTCAGGGCGTTCCATTCTTCAATATTGGCTTCCAGTCTTACAAACAACTAGTTGTCAAGTGGGGTACCGGATTCCTCTCGTTTACAGCTCTTCACAGAAACCAAGCAAAATGAATAGTAACAAAGAAAAGAAAAATAATTTTCCATTGCCACATCTTATAAACCATGTTTTCAGTTTTTTATCTATTTATTTATTTTTTACATACATACATGTCAAGTACACTCGACACCGCTATACGATTCGTCTACGGTCATGTGTTGACTGAATCGACACACCGGAAGTGCGAAAATCGTGCGCCTTTTAACATACCGGAAGTGGAGGATTTGCGTGCGTATAAACAATTTTTGAAAATGGAATAGCCTATAAAAGCGAGGGGCGTGAGCAAATATTGTGAAAAATGAAGTAGGATTGAAATGAAAAGAGCGAAAATGACAACGTGAACCTTCCACGTTCTTAAAATGTGTAAAACAGCGACAATTCGTCCACGGTCGTTGACGAATCTTCAACACCGGAGGTATGACGGTTCGACATCAACTGATGACGAGTCGTTCGCATTCGAGTCGATTTCGAACAAAACATCTCCAACCACTCTTCGTAGAGTACTCGCGGAATATTTTCTAAGTGTCTCGCCAAATCGACTCGTCCGCGTATGACAGGTCGACACCAGCTGTGACACGAAGTCGTTCGATCCGACAAAATCTGCAACCCCTTTCGTGGCCACTGCCGGAATAGTTTCTAAATGTCTTGTTAATGCCCGACTTCTGGTATGCAAGGGTCGAACGGGTTTTGACATGCTGCCAACTGAGACGAGTCGGTTCAAGCGACAACAGTGTCACACAATCCCTTGACAGTTACTTGCCGAAATATTTCCCAAGTTGTGCATTTGCCAATTGACTACCAACCGTATGCGTTGTCATTTAATGAGAGATGGCCTTAATAAGGATTTAAGGTACAACAAGACGACATATTAAACGCAAAACAGGTAGAATGATTCGCAAACTGCCTTGTACGAATTCGTAGCGGTTTGGGTGTATTGCGACAACATATTTATCTACTTACTACACTATCCTCAAAGTGCGAAGATATTTGGTTCCTTTTTCTCATTAGGTACGGTTGAATAAGACGTCCCTCTAACCCCTCTGTGCGACGTGCATTTGCCGTATTAATGTGGATCCTGATAGGAGTTATAACGTTGTCGCTGCTTCACCGACCACATTTACAAATGCCCCTATGCAAGCTTCCCTGGATGGTTACGGCGATGGCCTAGGGAAATCGGTGACAAAGAGGTTAGGCTAACCTTAACATGAATAACTAAAAAACCCTTTGCACCCTAACACAATCATTATGACATTCTCTATAATTTTCTCTATCTATTTCTTATGGCTGCTGAAAAAAAAGAATTTATTTAACAATCAAGAGTTTCTTTGATTGCGTGATCAAGTTCTTTTATTCTCGTGACCTCAATGTTTGATTCAGGCTTTGATATAGGTAAGGAGATTATATCAGTTCGATTTATTTTCTTGGTTTCAAATTAGACTTCCCGACATTTTTCAATTTATCTTTAACCCAAGACTTCGAAAGGTTTTTGCCCCTGAAAAAGTTTATGTTGCAAACAAATGAAATCTTACCCTCATCGATCGAAACTCAGGACACAACTCAAATGTAACTCGGCACTTGTGACCTCAAACCTCGGAGTCAAAGGGCCAGGGTTGTTCAAATTCAGGGTTCAGACAACTCAGCCTCAGTAATGTGAAATGCTATTTCAGATTTGAAAGCTGTAAAAGAAAATTCAGGTATAATTATTTTTGTCCACATCCTTAGTAGATGCTCCTTTGAAAAAAATAAATAAAATTATTCGAAAAGAGGTTTGCTGAACACCAAGCGTATGAAGAAACTCGTAATGAAATTAACCCCGCCGATTAGTACTACTGAGACCGCTTCGAAACTGCTGGGCCCCTGGAGGCCTGAGTGAGGGTCATGGTTATTGTCCCTGGAGGCAGCTAGGAATAATGAGCTACCTGAGTCCGTGTTAGCAAGTTGTATTGAAGAAATCAATTAACATTTAAACAATTTTGAGTGATTCTCCAAATGAGAAAATGGCTTTGGTTTTGTACAATTTCGCGATCATTATTGGCCCTTTCACAAACGATGCCTTTCCTGTCTTCCTATGATTTAGGGTGGGGGCTTTCCGAGAAATACAACTTATAAGTGTAGTTTAGTTTGCACAGACTTTAATATCTTTTGAAAGAGGAATCTTAGTGACTTATCATTGGCCATAAGTTTCATCAATTTGTGCTTCTTTTTTTCGCTGATATTTTTTGATCTCGTGCGACGACGACCTCTCCAAAAATTCGCAGACTGCTTGCATTCTATGCCACCAAATTCAAATATAAAAACAAGACAAACAAAAAAAAAAGAAAGAAGTACGAAACATCTCGCTGCGGCCCACCCTTGAGCGTCTTGTAACATCATGCGTCTGAGCTCTCAGGACTCGTTCCAATATGCATCCATAACTTTCTTAGTATAATCTATAGCAAGTAATGACCCTCCTTCCCCCGCTGACAGAATCACTCCAACAAAACTTTCTAGAATCTGTTAACGCTGCAAAACCTACTAATTGGTAGCCAAATTGTAATGTACGCAGAAATATGTGGATATTCCAATATGATAGATAATTTTTCCTTGACAAGACAAAACAAATTTTGTAGGTTTTATCGGGTTATTTTTCGGCGCCACAATGTGTAAGTCTTTACCATGGACTCGTCGATTAAATTTGTCTATGTGCGATGAACTATAAAGTAATTGAACCAATTGAAATGTGAGTAATCTGAGTTCAGAGAACTTAACAAAGTGTTTGGTTTTGTCCTTGAAAATAGATGAAAGGAAACTAAAGGATGTAGTCGCGTACGCAAGAAGAGAAAAGGTAACTACTTCTTAAATTAATTTACCATAGGTTCCTGCAGAGTAAATATAAAACAGATACCTTTTGAAGAAAACTGTTCTATCTTAATTAATATAAATCGTGGTATTGGTGTAATTCTATATTTTTAAATTCAGATGGCGATCAAAGGCAATGAGACAGTCACTCGTCCTTCAGTTGGTCAGTCTGTCAGTTAGTTAGTCAGGCAGTCAGTCAGTCAATCAGTTAGTCGGTCAGTCTGTCTGTCAGTCAGTAGTCATCTTAGTCAGTCAGTCTGTCTGTCAGTCAGCCGGATAATCGTGGTATTGGTGTAATTCTATATTTTTAAATTCAGATGGCGATCAAAGCAATGAGACAGTCACTCGTCCTTCAGTTGGTCAGTCTGTCAGTTAGTTAGTCAGGCAGTCAGTCAGTCATCAGTTAGTCAGTCAGTCTGTCTGTCAGTCAGTTAGTCAGTCAGTCTGTCTGTCAGTCAGCCGGACTAATTCGTGGTATTGGTGTAATTCTATATTTTTAAATTCAGATGGCGATCAAAGCCAATGAGACAGTCACTCGTCCTTCAGTTGGTCAGTCTGTCAGTCAGTTAGTTAGGCAGGCAGTCAGTCAGTCAGTCAATCAGTTAGTCAGTCAGTCAGTCAGTCAGTTAGTCAGTCAGTCTGTCTGTCAGTCAGCCAGACAATTCGTGGTATTGGTGTAATTCTATATTTTTAAATTCAGATGGCAATCAAAGCCAATGAGACAGTCACTCGTCCTTCAGTCAGTCTGTCAGTCAGTTAGTTAGGCAGGCAGTCAGTCAGTCAGTCAATCAATCAGTTAGTCAGTCAGTCTGTCTGTCAGTCAGCCAGTCAGTAGTCAGTCAGTCTGTCTGGTCAGCCAGACTAATTCGTGGTATTGGTGTAATTCTATATTTTTAAATTCAGATGGCAATCAAAGACAATGAGACAGTCACTCGTCCTTCAGTCGGTCAGTCGGTCAGTCTGTCAGTTAGTTAGTCAGGCAGTCGGTCTGTCCGTCATCCAATCAGCCAGTGAGATTTTAATCAGAAATGTGGAAACCTTCGTTACATGAAACAGTTCAATACTTATTGAAGGTCGGTCTGTCAGTCAAATAATAAGTAATTATGTAAGTCCGTTTTTCAGTGAGAAAATGGTCATTCATTCAAACGATTAATGACCGAATCAAATATCGACTATTTGTGTACTGACAATCGGAAAGACAAAAGTAAATGTTCAGGGATTATTTAGTGGTTCATTTTCTTAAATGTCCTCTACAATCCTTCTTCTAGGACTGATTCTTAGCAGCAGGAAGATGTCAATGATGCAAAACTTCCTGGATTTCAAGGAACGACTAAAAGACATAACGTCTGATCTACAAAAGTTAAAAGAGGAATTTGAAGGTGCCGCGAACGATTTGTCTCGTGAATACTCAAGACCAAAAGAACGCTCATTTTCTATTAATATGCTTGATCTGAATGTAAAGAGTAAAAATACGGAAACAATAGTATAACACATAAAACATTTTTGTCACTAGTAAACTCAGATAGCATTTTACTTTTCTGAGATTTCCATGGCCAGTGGTATATTTTTAGCTTGAGCAAAAAAAAGGTGAATGTGTCACACAGAGTAGGACACGTAACTGACTTCTTGTTTATTATGAATTGTATTGAATTCTTTTCCTTCCTTTTTCCTATTCCCTTTTTAATTTCCTTACTTTCGGTTTTTAGGCCAACAAATCAATACGTTATGTTCAGAGAAAGGTAGCAAGTGAACCAAGAGGGTTTATAAATTTTCTCATTCCACTGCAATCAGTTTTAGCTGTCTATTGATGAAATAGCTCGCGCTATTAACTACAGACTCTGCCTCGTCCGTCCTGACGGATGAACAGAATCGAGGGTTAAGAATAATAACTTCGGTATTTGCTTTTCAGTGCCTAACTTCTGGTTTGTTTGTTTATACTCTATGGAATTAAATTTCACAGGTGCTGGAAAAAAGCAAGCTTTTGAGAATGGGTGGTGAAAATTGAAAGTATAAATGAAGAATTCCTTTCTTTAATATTTATTTAAGGAAGAACTTATCATAAAATATATAATATAACAATAATTGTTTCTTGACTTCTCTTCGCTTCGTTAGACGAATGCAAGTGTAATTTCTGGCTGGTCACTTTCTCAGTTTCTTTCGCAAAAAAGCATGAAATTTTATAACATTTCAGGAGACTTTTGGAACCGCTGACTTTTAAAATTATGGAGGGCAGATGCAAGTGGTCACCGAAGACTCTAGGTTAAAAGTTAAACGTTTCGAAACGTCCCTAATCCTCAAATCCTTACAATTTAATCAAAGTTTTTAGATATTGTATATAACCAATAGATCTGTGTGCCTATAGCAGCAAAAAAACTGATTATAGGAGAATAACGGCCAGTCAAGGACTATTATTCATTTACAGGTAATAATAAACTCCAATCCAGGTGATGTCTCTCTGAGAAATGCATCCCCGTTCTGCACTTGAATCTTGCACCGTAGTCGCTGATTTTTTTAAATTCAGGCAAGACTGAAGCGTTATATATGCTACAAGCGAAAGCTACAACTTGTGAAGTAATTAAAGGAATCTTTACTTTTAGTGATCAAGAAATATACTGATCAATGTATAGTTATAATTGCAGGTGAAAAAAAAAAAAAAACAAAACAAAACAAAAATAACCTTAGATGTGGATCAAATAGTGTCCACAGCTATTTATTTTAGGGACCTTACTCCCACACTAGATGATTGGTTCCCTTGACTAAGAATTTTTGGGTCGCTCTTTTACTATGAACAGATTAATCGTGTCGCGGCAAGCAACTACAGGAATGGGCTAACGAATTAGAAGAAAAAGATGACGAATCCTAAATCTTGGCCAAAAAATTAGTTACATGAAGGAATGATAAAAGAAAGTCATAACTTTACCGTCTTGGCTCAACCTTTAGTTTTAATTCTTTCGTGAAAATAGCCGCGGCAGTAAAACATACTCACATATAATAGCTTCTACTACAGCATTAGAATGGAAAGGTTTATAATACATACCAGATACAGATTTTAAGTCTAATAAACAAACCTATTATACAAAATAAAATTACAAAATTATGTCTTGACTATAAAATCGTCTCTGCTTGATGGGTTACAATTATGTTACCATCGTTTTTGAGGGTATGAGGCGTTGCGGCGCGCCGTGCAAGGCAAGCTCCGCTATTACACAATTATCTAGTTGCAAAGTGAACTGAAAAATATAATAGTATGTATCGGTTAAACGAACAAAAAAGCGTATGCACGGGGAGAAAACGAATTTTGGGCTACTTGCCACCAAGATTTCAAATTTGTTCGTGGATGCTGAATCCTCTCTTAAAACTTCCCGTGAATATCTTGTCAAAACTTCGAAGTCTCTGGTAGTTTAACATATAAAACGGGAAGACTGCGACGAAGTTGACGATTCTGCCGTTTTTATTTTTTCTTTTCATCGACTAAGTGATAGAAATTCTAATTTTTCGTACTGTTTTGTCGTTCATTGCGCGTGGTGTTTGTTATGTTGGAATTTCGAAACGGACAAGTTTAGGAGTGGGCATCGTGTTTTCAAGGCAAACTGAGTTTTGGAGTCCATCGTTGTTCGTTTGAAAGTTACTCACATTTTATTAACGCGCGCTCAAGATACCATGGAGGAGTAAATATATCGACTGATGTAATGTACTCAGAGCATCTCGAAAGTACAGCAAGCGCACAATGCAGGAGGTAAGAATATAAATTAAGTTATCTTGACCCCTATTGGGGTGTGTGGTTTTATAAAGGGTCAAATCAGCCTACTTTCAATATCGCCCACTCGAGATCGAGAGTGAACTCCGGTTTAATCGTCAACAGGAACCAAGAACAATTTATCAATCACTTCTCGGGTACTCGTTGGTACTTACTAAGGATTACGGAGATGATGTTTGACTGGTATCTATTGCTAATTAATGCTCATTTCTTTTGGGTGCTTTGAATGTAGAGGATTGACCAATACACTGATTCTTTTGTGACCACACTGCATATTCAATAATTAGTATAGGTCCAGGTAAGCTTGGTTGTTGAACTGGTCATTACAAGTTGCCTGTCAGTTCAGGTATATGTTGAGAAAAATTCCATCGATGTAGATATATCAACAGTAGAAGAAAAACGTTTAAAGGGGAGATAGGATAATTACGGGTCAGAATGGTATTACTTATCTTTTACACAGAATAAGGAAATAATAAACTTGGCACATTTTAACAGATCCAGTGTTCCACTCTAATTTATTACTGTTAATCATTGTACACTTACTATGTGTAACATATAACATTGGCTGCATCACTTTGATTTGCCCTTCCTGTGCAAAATGTTATGCTTATTGTACAAGAACACTTACACATAAGTCATGTTTTTATCACATTAAAAGTTACATACTGCTAGTGATGTGAAGTTATACATGTGCAACAGTATAATGATATAATCTACATGTAGTTGAATATTACATTTATTATGTTCTTAAACTGCTGAAATTAAGTGACAGCAATTCAGTGTTTGTTCATATTCTACAAAGCTACAGTCATACATAACAATTTAAAATCAGATACCTTACAGCTTCGTATACCTACTGTTCATTTTGAATGTAATAGTCAATTCATTTAATTCAAGATCCAATACAACATGATTGTACATGCATGTCTCAACTTTGGCACCGTGCACTTTACTTTTACCCTGTCAAACCAGTTGCAATATTGTAAACCAAAAAGCTAACATGCTACATGTACATATACTAAGATATTAAGCTATGTTCACTTTACTAACATGGTATATACAACATGCTTTTACCAGGTTAATTCTAACATGTTGTGTTGAAACAAATCAATTATTAGATGTGTCTTGTGGGTATACATGCTGAGATATATTTATTTCATGCAGTGTGGTCGGTGAAATCAATTCTTATATGTAAAAATCTAAAACGTTTAAAAATTACTGATCCACCCCTCATGATTACTCTATTTTCATGTGCAGGCAACAGTGTAACATGTTCAGACATGGGATATGGAAAGAGGAGTAGTTGGAGGCTGGGAAGACATTTAGAAGTTTTTGTAGACACAACGGGCATTCTCTTGGTAGATCATAAATTGGTAGCTCCTCCCCATAGTTCCACACCTTTAGTGCTGCTAGCTGAATGAGTCTTGGAACTTGTCCATCAGGTGTACAGGTAACTTTATCAATTACTGTTGGGTTGAATGACCTCTGTCCCTCCAGTGTAGATGTTCCCTTGGCAGAAGCCTTCCATTGAAGTTTAAGTTTGCGACCATCTGCTTTTAGGGTCTGACTTGTGTCTGGTAAGGGATTGTTTACTTTCTTCTCTACCCGCGCTCTAGGGTAAACTTCCTTTGCAGTAAGTGGCTCATGTGTGCAGGTTTCTCTAATCTTGTGGAAGTTCTTTTTGCCTCTTGCAAAACGTCTGTGGGGAGCATTTGGGTTTATTCTTTCATTCTTCTTCGTGAAACTTCACGTGCCGCTTCTGTGGTCCTGGTTGTTGGGTTTTCCAATATGCAGAATATTTTCAACAAATGTGATTGAGGCCTGTTTTGATAACTCTGACATGTTATCATTAAGATACAGTTGAGAAAGGTTGAACTGTCTTTCTGCAAGAGCATTGTTAACTGGAAGACTGAAAATGTGATTGGCATAGAACTCAAACAGGTTTGGAGTGGCTTCTTACTTAAGAGTGAGCTGTGTGGTGATGAAGCAAGTTTCTTTGACCTACTGAGAAATTGTGGTTCCATCAATTTCCAAAGAGTGGCCCATTTAATCAATCCAACTCTATCCTTAGACACCAATGTGAGAATGGTCTGTCCATGTACATGAAAGAGATTGTTCACTGACTTTTTTGTTGATTTTCAGATCTGACTGGAATTTCAAGAAGCTTGAAAACAGAATGCCAGAAGGACTTGGGTATCTCTGATCAGCTCCCATTCCAAACAACTTGGGAAAAGTAACAACTCTGCTCCATGATCTTTGATTACTTTAATTGCTTCTTGTAACATTGGCCCCTGTACTTGTTTATGAAAATGGTTAATAGCTGCTGGGTCCTTCAATGACATCTTCACCTGTTGTGATGTAAAGGAAAATATTCTGCAGAGACATCAACATTTTACTTAAAGTTTCATGGTGCTTCAGAACAGTTGCTGGCCATAACCTTGCTAGGTAACCACAGCGAATCCAAGTTCTGCATCACTAGCTTGGGATGTATTCAGAGATGGGATGATAAACTTATCGAGGAATTCAAACAAAATTTGATTTCAACTTGAATCATGGACTGGAGCTCAGCTTAATAACATCTTGCCAAATAGTCTGGTGGCTATATGATTTTGGCAATCTTTCAAGGAGACACTCAGCGAGCTGTAAACAAGCTTTTCCATACTTAAGATACCACTGAAGAGTTTCATCATAATATGTCCACCTTATGTGTAGGAATGTCTGGGGAAGGGGTGGCTCTTTACTTAGAATACGAGAGAAACATACATAACTTTGTATTGGCTTGGACGCTCATGATGGAGCCAAGATATTTTATAGAGTAATTGTAAAACATGGGGGTTGCTCATGTCACCCTTGGCCCCAAACCCGGCCTGGCACATTCTTCTCAGCATAATGTTTAGTACATGTGGGTAGCATCCTACAAAAAAACATCTCTTTTCCAAAAATTCTGACATTGTTGGCTAAGAGACCGTTTACTTTCCCTTTTGGGTAGAGGTATTGTCCCCAACCAACCTGAAAAACATTGGTAATATCATATCATTTTGTACAACATGGTAATCTACATCAGCCTGGTGTTTTCCAGACCCGCTTGCTGTTAGGCTGTTTGCAAGGACATAACTCGCGATCGTGGTCCTCTCTAAGGGACACCACCCTGTGAACACCCGCCTTCAGAACCCTGCTGTTAGGCTGTTTGCAAGGACATAAACTCGTGGCTTCCTCTCTAAGGGACACCACCTGTGAACAACGCCTCAGAACATTCTCACATTGGTGTCTAAGGATAGAGTTGGATGATTAAATGGGCCAATCTTGGAAATTGATGGAACCATAATTTCTCAGTAAGGTCAAGAAATGCTTCATCACCACCACAGCTCACTCTCAAGTAAAGAAGCCACTCAAACCTGTTTGAGTTCTATGCCACTCGTGCCTTCTCTCCTCCTTTGTGGGAGTCATCGCCTCCAGAGATGAAAATCATACTTGGAATTTGAAAAGTGCTTGCGTAAAATTAGTTTGTAAGCTTCACCTAAGAGAAATTCCAGTCAGGAAGTGTAGTTGGGGAGACAATGAAGTTTGTTGGGGGGCTACAATTGAACAAAATATTGAAAATCAGATGTAATGTACAGGGTCTTTTGATATGATAACAAAGATGCATGTTGCATGTATCTGACACAAGCCGTAAACATTAAGGTTCTTTGGTGTGTCCATTGTGACCATGAGCAAATGTCTCCACAAGGGAATACACTTTTTGGCAATTTCACCGTTGCCCTGTAATTTCTGTTTAAGTTTGAGGAAGAAGATCTTGTCCCCCTTAGCTGTGTCTGACTTGTTTTCCTTTTTTTCAGTAGAGGTCAAATTTTTTGACACTTTTTAAGTTGAGTTTGAAGCCTCAACACGTCCTTTTTCAATGGATGTCCTTCCTTTTACAAATACTGAATTATGAAAAAGGTGACACAAAAATTAGGTAAATGTAACTGATTTCACATGATAGAGGATTGAAACATAGAATACACGTAAAAATTCCTACCAGAAATCTTATCGACCAGGTATATTTAGAAAGTTTTGTTCAAATTTGGTAAAAACATTGTTATCACAATTGCAAGGTGGAATAATTGAAAACTATTGTGTTTCCTCGGTGGTCCGTACGCAGATAATTTTATTCATGTTGATAAAAACTTCTAACACAAGCCTCAAAACTTCACTCGTAAAATTCTCGATACTGTGTGACACTTAAAGATACGCGTCCTTATGATCTGCTGACCGAAAAAAATCAACTTGCCTGTACATTTCTTTTCTTAGGTACGAACCTTTAGAGGGAATCTAGTCCGCAGTTTTTTTTCGCTTTGAGTGCGCGTACTGCCTCCCTTGCGTTAATCGCCGCTACAAATAGTTAAGCAAGAAAAAGCCTGAAAATACTGACCATGCAGCCATATCGACTACTTTGTCTTTATTTTCGAGAAGTTTTTTTTCAGCTTCTGTTCGGTGGGAGTATTATCGGTTTATGATTAAATCCTCTTAAAGTAGTGTCATTAGCGATCGCGTAAGTTGCAAACCGCAGAAAATCATTCACCGTAGTTCGTGGCTCAGGTAATCTGCAGTGTTATTCTCAGACATTTGCAAGTCCTTGCAAACTTCCTTTGACGAATCGTAGCGGTTTGGGTGTATTGGACAACCCTCTTTATATATTTACTACACTATCCTCAAAGCGCGAAGATATTTGGTTCCTTTTCTTATTAGGTACGGTGATAAGACGCCTAAAACCATCTGTGGACGTGCATTTGGTATAATATGGATCCTGATAGGAGCAATAACGTTGTCGCTGTTCACTGCCTTATTTACAAATGCTATGGAAACTTCCTGGATGGTACGAGATGTAGGGACATTGGTGGCAAAGAGGTTAGTAACCCTAACATGAATACCTAAAAACCCTTTGAACCCTAACATAATTATGCCCCTTTCTCCATACTTTTCTCTATACATTTCTTAAGGTGCTGGGAAAAAATGGTTTTTTAACAATCAAGAGCTTCTTTAATTGGTGATCATTATTTATTCTCGTGACCTTAATGGTTGATTCAGGGGTGATATTGTAAGGAGATATATCAGTTGATTATTTTTCTTGGTTTCAAATAAGATTCTCCACATTTTCAATGTATCTTAATCCAAGCTTCCAAAGGTTTTTCCCTGAAAAAGTTATGTTGCCAATAAATGAAATCCTACCCTCATCGATCGAACTCAGGAACAACTCAAATGCAACTCGGCCCTGTGACTCAAACCTTTGAGTCACAGGGCAGAGTTGTTAAAAGGAGGGTTCAGATAACTCAGGAGTAATGTGAAATCTTATTTCAGATCTGAAAGCTGTAAAAGAAAATTCAGTATAATTCCTTTTTTCCACACTTTTTAGATGCTCTTAGAAAAAAAATAGAGAAAATTATTGGAAAGAGGTTTTTTAACAAAGGTATAAAGAAACCGCATGAAATTAACCCCGAATTAGCGCTACTCAGACCACTTCGAACTGCTGGGCCCTGGATGACTAAGTGTGGCCATGTTTATGATCCCTAGAGCAACTAGGAATCATGAGCTACCTGAGTCCGTACGCGTCTTAGCAAGTTGTGCTGAAGAATGAAATTAATATTAAACAATTTTAATTGATTATCGAAATGAAAAATTGCTTTGGTTTTATACAACTTCGGATATTGTTGGCCCTTTCAACAACAATGCCTTCCCTGTTCCTATTATTTAGGGTGGGTCTTTCCGGAACTACAACTTAAGTGTACTTTCGTTGTACAGACTCTTCATATTATTTGCAAGAGGAAAGTACTTATCATCTGGCACTAAGCCTTTATAGATTGTGCTAGTAAAAGTAGCATATTATGCTAGTGGTATTGCTCGATCATCTTCAAATAATGCTCAAAATCATGCTCGTTTTTAAAATTTTGCTACTTTTTATTTAAGTGTGTTTAAAAAAAAAAAAAGGAAAAAAGAAGTCCAAATTATATATCTGTCATCAATTAAATTCTTCATTTGAGAAACATACTCTGACAAAAACATAACTAACCATTGGATTCCGGACGAGAAGCAGTGACTTGACAAGTCAAAATGTAAGTTTCTCTTTGACACCATTACTTGCCTGTGAAAACGGTAACTATAAACGATGCAATCTTTACTACGGGTGTGCCTAGTCCTCTAGACAACGAACGATTCAATACTTCGTTAACCCTCTTCTTCCAAGACATTGAAAACCTGAAAATAGACATGAACCATGGACTGAATTTGAAAATAATCGATCTTGGAGACCAAACAAGCCATGACTCTGATAACGTTTCCTTCAAAATAAGAAAAAATATGCTCATTCGGCTTGCAGTGCTACTTTCATAAATAGAAGGAAAATTATGCTTGTTTTTACAATTTAGGTCAAAAATTATGCTTGCCCAATCTATAAGGGCCCAACTGGCGCATAAAAATTTGTCTGACCCCAATTTACTTGTTAGGTGGGTGTGTCCAACAAGAATCCTGAAACGCATGTAGTCGCTATGGAGCTGGATGCAGACTTTGTCAGTAAGTAGTTCTTTTCAGATTTATTTTAATGTCCTTGAATAATGTGTTGCATGACCATTGTTCCTCAGGGACGACTGGGAAAGTAAAGAAATAAGCTTAAAAATTACCTTTTAATTTCAGTCATATTTCGTATATTTTTGTATCAAAACTCTGAGGAGAAATTTCTCCGCCGCTTTTTCTCATTTTATTCATGTAAGAATTTGCGTTGGCGAACTAATGAAATAAATTTTTAACCAACAGAGTTCAAAAACCTGGACGAAATGCAAAAAAGTCTTATCCAAGGAAAAATTGGAAGAGTAATGATGGATCGCAACACTGCATTTCACTTTTTGGATAAATCTGGTTTAAAACGAAACAGGCAGATCCGAATGATTCGTAACGTCGATTATCCAATGGAATATTACCTGGCTCACGTGAGCCATGACGTAATGGCGTCACCGAATGACACGAGCGATTCTAATAACGAAGTATTGGCTAGAAAAACTGAGCTTTCGGTTTGCGGGGAAAGACTGAAAAGAGCATCAGCGGATTTTGTTGCAGTTGCAAAAGACACTGCCAAAGAGCAACTTATTCCTGCCGAATTACAGGTGTTTTGTTGTGAATTTTCTATATTTCACCACGCGCCATTCTTCTCTATTTGTTTAGCATTAACTCCGATGAAATCAACAGTTTGAAAATTATTTATTTCCTTTTAGACAGCGGATTTGTCCGATGAAATGGAAGGGTTATTCTCCACTGGCTCACAAATGACCAAATCTATTTTATTTGCTTTATTGGGAATGTGGCCTTCCTAATAATCATCGGCAAACTTTGGGAGGTCTACACCAACTTTAAGCCAACGGTACGCAAGAAGAGAAAAGGTAACTGCTTCTTCAATTAATTTACCATAGCTTTCTGCAGAGTAAATATAAAACAGATACCTTTTGAAGAAAATTGTTCTATTTTAATTAGTATGAATCTTGGTATTGATGTGATTCTATAATTTTAAATTCAGCTGGCAATCAAAGGCAGCGAGACAGTCACTCGTCCTTCAGTTGCTCAGTCTGTTAGTTAGTTAGTTAGTTAGTTAGTTAGTTAGTTAGTTAGTTAGGTAGTTAGTCAGTCAGTCAGTCAGTCGGTCAGTCTGTCTGTCTGTCTGTCAGCCAGACAGTAGGTCAGTCAGTCAGGCAGTCGGTTGGTCAGTCATCCAATCAACTAGTTTGTCGGTTACCACGTCCCTCAGATTTTAATCAGAAATGCGGAAACCTTCGTTACATGAAACGGTTCGATGCTTATTGGAATGTCGGTCTGTCAGTCAAATAATAGGAAGTTATGTCAGTCCGTTTGTCAGTTAGAAAATAGTCAGTTATTCAAACGATTAATGACCGAATGAAATATCGACTACTTGTGTACTGACAAACGGAAAGACAAAAGTTCAGGGATTTATTTTAATTAGTGGTTCATTTCTTTAAATTTCCTCTACGATCCTTCTTCCAGGACTGACTCCCAGCAGCAGGAAGATGTCAATGATGCAAAACTTCCTGGATTTGGAGAAACGACTGGAAGACATAACGTCTGATATACAAAAGTTAAAAGAGGAATTTGAAGGTGCTGCGAACGGTTTGTCTCTTGTGGACAGTCCTGAACACTCAAGACCAAAAGAACGCTCATTTTCTAACAATATGCTTGATCTGAAAGGAAAGAGTAAAAATACTGAAACAATAGTATAACACATAAAACATTTTGTCATTAATAAACTCAGATGGCATTTTACTCTTCTGAGATTTCCATGACCAGTGGCATATTTTTAGCTTGAGCGAAAAAAAGAAGGTGATTGTATCTCACAGAATAGGACACCTAACTGACTTCTTGTTTATTACGAATTGTATTGAATTCTTTTCCTTCCTTTTCCTATTTCCTTTTTAATTTCCTTACTTTCGGTATTGAGGCTAACAAACCAATACGTTATGTTCAGAGAAAGGTAGCAAGTGAACCAAGAAGGTTTATAAATTTTTTCTAATTCCATTGCAATCAGCTTTGGCTGTCTATTGATGAAATAGCTTGCACTGTTAACTACAGACTCTACCTCGTCCGTCCTGACGGATGAACAGAATCGAGCGTTAAGAATAATAACTTTGGTATTTGCTTTTCAGTGTGTAACTTCTGGGTTTGTTTGTTTACACTCTATGGAATTAAATTTTCACAAGTACTGAAAAAAAGCAAGCTTTTGAGTATGGGTGGTGCAAATTGGAAGTATAAATGAAGAGTTATTTTCTTTATTAATTATTTAAGGAAGAACTTATCACAGAAGATATAATATAACAATAATTGTTTCTTGACTTCTCTTCTCTCGGTTAAGTGAATGCAAGTGTAATTTCTGGCTGGTCACTTTCTCAATTTCTTTCGCAAAAAGCATGAGTTTTATAACATTTCAGGATATTTTTGGAACTACTAACTTTTAAGATTATGGAGGGCAGATGTAAGTGGTCACTAAAGACTCTAGGTTAAAAGTTAATCGTTTCGAAACGTCCTTAATCCTCAAATCCTTACGATTTAATCAAAGTTTTTAGATATTGTCTATAACCAATAGATAAAAAAAAAGAAAGTCGTAACTTTACCGTCTTGGCTCAACATTTAGTTTTAGTTTACCGTATTTCTCCACCTATAAGCCGAGCGATTTTTCAGTATTTGACACAAAAGTTTGGGAGATTTTTTCACAAAAAACGGGCTTCGGCTTATAGCCGAGGGTTTGGGATTCTAAAACAAGTACAAATTTAATTTTAATGCGAAATGACCGTAAATTCCGTGACTGCAGCGCTCTTTACGTGACATGCTTTAAAATTGATGTGACAACAACGTATTTCTGATCACCAGCAGATTCTCTACTTCCCACGCATTGAAAGACGATCTCACTCAACTCGGCAAAAACTCTTCTCATTTCACATTACAAATGAAATATTTGGTCTCTCTGCTGTGAAAACCAATCCATCGCTTGCTCGTTTAGTTCGGGATACTTGGGAGTGATACAGCCCATTTTTGCACATTTTCTCATCGATTTTTCGCCTACATGCATATCTCTAAACGTGAAATTTTCCATTCCTACCAAAAATCTCGAAATTTTTTCACTTTTTTTACCTTTCTTGATCAATCATCTTGTATAAAGAGCTACAAAATGTAGGTTTATTCGGTCAAGTGACCGCCTAGGGCAAGAATTGTATGACAAAATTGTGGCAGTGTCCAAAGATTTTTTTGATGATTTTCAGAGATGAAATGATGGATTATAAAGGGGAATCAAGACAAGTGTTTCACCTTTCTGGCAAGGGGAGATATTTGACCTCAAAGTTGTCAGATATTTGGATGAATCGAAAAGTCTAAACACATAGTCGTTTATTTGCCTCTGTTAATTGAGAAGCTGTCAATTAAATTAACTGATACTTGCAGCAGACATTGACTAAGGATGTAAAAATATATATACAAACCTTCAGAGTGATTGATTAAATACCATCGCAGTGAGAGCTTCATAGATTTTACCTATTTTGAGGCGATTTCCTTGGTGAAAACCAAGAAAAACTGGGGGGTGGTCTATCTCCCCCAGAAAAAAACCAAAACAGAAACCAGTTTGTCTTTTTGAGTTTTGGGGTAGATCCTTTAAACTGGCAAAGTTTCATCGAAATTGGTGAGATGGCATGTAAAACGGCTGCCTGGTGCTCTCGTGGACACGCTCTTAAGGAAGAAATATAACTCGTGTTTCTTTACAAACTGAGAAGCATTTGACTTCGACGAGCAGAGAGGTCTAAAGTTTTTACATAAGCTTATCACAGAAAGTTTGGCAATGATTTCCTTCTTTAATAACGACAAAACAAGAGGATACAGAGTCTTGTATGCAGCATGACCAGCTTTTCTTTGATAAATGGAAGTGGCTGTAAAGTGATTACACTTTTGTTGAGTTTTGTTTTGAAGGTTTTTTTAAGTGAGCGAAACCGATCAGGCAGGGAGCGGTGACAGCGTGTGGTACAAGTCATCGGCTAGACTAATATGATTAAATGTCTCTCTGAAAAACTGTAAAACATATTAAAGTTCTGCGGGGACTATGTGGAAAGAAAAGCGATCAAAGCTTTTTGCCAGGCTAAACAAGGTGACATGCTTCTGGTCGTAAAATAAATGTCGCCGAGTTCACAACGAGTGAACCAGTTTCTTTTGGCACACTTATTTGAATTTGCCATTGTGTAGGCTTAATCTTTTTCAGATGCAAATACTGTGATTAAGTATCATGGATACCGCGCAGCATGAAAACAAGAGAAAAATAAACACCAGTCAATAGCGCCTTGTTTTAATTGTAAGGACGGGTGTTACAAAGTGCGAAGAGCTGGTTACAAAGTGCAATAGGGTTCTTACAAAGTACGACAGGTATTCAAAGTATGACGATTTTTAAAAACCTCGCTGCTCTAATAACTAAATATCATCAGTCGATTATTCTATAAAATTCAAGCAGGTTTTTTTTACGCGGGAATTGTGCTGCAGATTTTCAAACTACAAAGCTTCTTCAATGTTGCTCTATTGATTATTCTTGTTTCTTTTTTTAGTGCGGCTCAACGCTATCAAGTTTTCCGAGTGCCTCGTATTTTTATGTGTATTTGTACGAAAAGTTGTTGAATTATTTTCTCCCATCAGGTTGGAGTCATAGACTTAAAGACGTAGTGACTAATTGAACTATGAAACTTCTCCATATTCTTCTGTTACTGGTTTACTTAAAATTTTCCACGAATTCTGAACAAAAACGCAGTGCAGGTTCAAAGTAGCTTTGCTGAACACTCCTCCTTATATCATGAACGGAAGTCTCGATCCAGGATTTATGTGCCAAACCATTAAATGGTTTGTGGACATGGCTTGCTTTAGTAGACAAGCAAGCGACCCAACAGCTTGCAATATGGATACCATCTTTGTGCGAAGTCAAGATGAAATGTCAAATCTGATGAAAACCAAGCAAGTGGATTTCACTTTTCCCTTTCAAGCTAACCATAAGATAGACGATGATGGACTGCCTAATGTCACACTGATCCGAGCATTTGTGTCATTTGGCAGTTCTCTAATAGCAAACTTAAAGAAGTGTGAGGAAGAATCAGAGGAACAGCTCTTTGCACCTATTACGTCACAATGGCCAATTCTGGTTTGTAGGATATTACTGTCAGGAGTTTCAGGAATACTCGTATGGCTTTTGGTGAGAACATAAATTTATGTTGGTCATACAGTACCACATAGACTTAGATAGGCAGCACGTTCGGGCGATGGGACACGACAGAACTCTGAGAGGAGATGCCTGGAGGTTTTAGGAAAACTTTAATGAATTTTGTTTTACTAGTCATGAAAATGTACATCTGACCTCTTGATAGAATGGAATTTAAGCAGAATTTTTTTTCCTGTTCTTTTTTATGAACGATATCCAAGTGATCTGAGAATAACAATTTCTTTTGGGATAGCTCCTAGTTAAAAAACCCGTAACATTCTTTTGCAGGCTATAAAAGTAGACTTTTCCTTCCTGATTGCAGGAACGCAGAGTTAACAAAGACCAGTTTTCACCTTTATTTACGGCTGGTGCACCTCAAGGATTTTGGTGGGCCGTGCTCTTCCTCACAACAGTGGGGTATTTCAATTCTGTCTAAGATAATTGCACTTGCAAATAAACGTACTTCTAAGTTTTTGACTTGAGTTGCGGTTTTTTATGATTACTCCTTTTCTAAATCAGGTACGGTGACATAACTCCAAAGTCCTTTCTTGGCCGTATCTTGGCATTATCTGGGTTCTGGTGGGAGCAATCATGATGTCATTGTTCACAGGCTTAATAATCAGTGCCATGCAAGCCTCCCTTGATTGCACAAAATGCAAAGATATTGCTGGTAAAGAGGTGCGTATAAAGAAAGAAAAGTTTCATCCTAAGTGTTGCCAAAAGAAGACGAATCTGTCCTTTAGTAGTAATTTGAAACTTAGTATGATTGTACCTTTTTCAGCCCTCTCTGAGTTCTAAGTACATGTAGCAGAAATCAACTCCCCATAGTTGTTGGTATTAATGCAAATTATTGTATTTTTCACATCAGGTTGGTGTCTTAGCTCCATTTCTTCAACCCAAAAAGTCGCTGAAGAGTTTGATGCAAAGATCATCAGTAAGTGAGAATTCATTTATGGTAACAATGAGCTGTAATGCCACAAATTATAGCCAGATGAAATGCCAATTAGTTAATATCACTTCATTACCTTCGCGGTCACACTAAAACTTTCTCAACAAGGTAAGAACTTTATTCTCGGCTTGGTTGCCTATATATTGAATATGCTAAAACAACGAGGCAATGAAAATTTGATAAATGATAACTATGTGGAGAAAAAACCTGAGGCAGGCTAAAAATTTATTGATGGTTATTTGGCACACAGTTTTGAAGTGCACAAGTATATATCTAGAAGACACCAAAAAGGCCAGAGATTAGAATTAAGGTAAAGACTACGTTTAAGAAGACATAGCTGTCGGAATTTCTACCTCAATAAAGTTCTCACATCCTTTACTACCATTGTGAATTTTACTATCAACAATCAGGTAATCAGTACTAGCTGCACAACATGAACGGAGTTAGTTTTCATCAAAAAAGGACTTTAGCTCTTTAAACCCATTAACCTACGTAATATTCCTATTCGAATATAACCTAGGTAATCGTAAACCAAAACCATTGAACCTCCATCGCCAAAACAACAACCCCAGAACAAATACAAAATGGCTGACAAAGAGTTTTATAGGCAAAAATCTCGTGGTTCGTCATGTGACCCGGCCCCATCCTTGCATGACAACGTCAATCATCATCAAGATGACACACGCGATCTGAGGGTGAAGGTTTTCACATGCTGATCATCAGCATGTGAACACCTTCACCCTTATTGGATCACAGTTGGTTGTCATGGTGTTGAGGGCCCAATGACCACTGGGTGCTATTGCGCAATTTTTCCATTTCGTGGCGGAGGAAAAATAAAGGCGTTTTATGACTGGGCTACCACAGGTATCCCAATGAATAGTTTGTTAACGACTAACCATGAATCGAGTCTGTATCGTTGGGGCAGACTCGGGAACTTTTGATAGAGAGAGGAAGGGAAGGGGTCACACTTACATTCAAAAAACAATTTTTTTTCTTTTATGCTAAGGCCAAAATAATCTAAGAACTATTTCAAGATAACTAAATTTCAATTACTTCAAGTCGAGAGGTATTTTATCATCTTGTCGTCGCACGAAGTTTTGCTTCAAGCAAGTAGTATACACACCCACATGTCTGGTTGGAGAGAGAACACATTTTCATGAACAAAAGGTATTCAACTTCTTGTGATATCAAAGCAATTTAGTTGTTTATGATAACAGACAGACATCTTTGGTACAGTTGTAAGAATGAAACTGATATGTAATTTCTGAGTGGTAAACACGTTTGGTCCAAGCTTCAGCATTTGTAATTTTGCAATATTCGAGGGAAGAATGTTACCGGAATACTGCGTCAGTCGTCGTCCAGTGGACTGGGCACACTGGAAGTTAGATTACGTTGGTCACAGTTCCCGCTTTCACAGGCTCCAAAATGTCAGAACATATTAAATGTGTAGTAGTGTTTTCTCAGAGCAAGTGTGTAACTCAAGATAAGGAAGATATTACGCTTTATTAATCATGAGTAATGATTATATAATCTGAGCTTGTCTTGTTCCCTCTTTAAAACCGCACTTTAAGAAAAAGTGGCATAATTTTGAGCATAATTTGGAAACACATCGGGCGATGCTAATAGCAAATAATGTCAAAAGCATAATGAGCTACTTTTATTATCACAATCTGTTAGAGCCTAATCACTATTCTACTGGCGCCTGTACACTTCATGCAGATAATTTTCAACATGTTGACGAAAATAAGGCATTTCGTCATTGATACAGATAGTCTACTTGATTGTTTTGGTAGTATGGACCAAGTATTAACTTCTTTGTGAATAGAATGGCTTTCGTCGAACCGTTTTCTACTTGTTTTGGTTGGCTGATAATTGACTTATTTGACTTATTTGACGCAATCGAGTCCAATGAACTTGTCATTTAAGTACAGTTTTGACTCGGCTATTGTTCATAATCAGCACGTACACCCGTGTTCAATGTGGACAAATAGTTCCTTTTTGCTGCGTTTTTTTGCGTCAAAGAACGTTTAAAAGAATAACATTTGTCAAAAATTATGATTGCAAAGGATCAATATGAGACAGTTCGGTCTTTTAAAAGTGGGCTCATTATTTTTATGCAAACCAGGCGTAATTTTGGCGAGCGAGTGCTCAGTATTTTCTTAACGAAAATTATGGCCGCCATCTTTGATTTTAAAGGCAGCGGAAGGCTGGGGAGAGAAAGAAGTTTGTACCAAGGGGCGGTCGACGGTCAAAAATAAGGAGAGCAGTGGGGTGGGAGAGTAAAGATTACGCCTGTCAAAAGTCATTTGCAGAACCCCGTTCGCCAACAAAGGAATCCCTGATTGGTGCAGTTAAGCTCCAGCTGTCAATCACATTATTAGTGCGAGCTTATAACGTTAGCTCGCAGTGATCAGACCTCTGCACTGCAGGCTAGGCTCACTGTGATTCTTGATACCGTGGAGTTTCCTCTTTAATAAAGTGCTTCACGAAACTTCATGAGGTAAAGCTCCCAAAATTTCCTTTTGTAACATGACAGCGTCGACTGTTGAGTTTTCTAGATTTTAGTTAGAAACCATCGATGAGTCTGGAAGTTAACCAGCGTGCAAATAGTCTCAAGGGAGAAGGTTAAAAATAGATAGTGTTGTCATACACCATCTGTTATTTGCGTATGATTTCTAGTTGAAACTTTAATAACCTCCTCGTTTACCAACTGTTTGGAATCATTTTACGTCTGACGCGTTTTCCGTGAATAATGATGATGAACTTCGGAATGATCGAACGCCTTTTTCCACGCAGGATTGAAAGCATTTCAATAGTATAGAGCACAGTCATTTCTACATATATTTTGAGGTATTTCTTTATTTCATTACTTTGTGTGTGTGTTTCACTGCAAAACATATGGTGCTCACCCGTTCAGAAAACAAGTCCTGAATATTTGAAAACGCGGCATTATTCACGCATTTTTCTGACATTTTCCGACAAGAGAATCCCAAGTTTTTCGGTTGTTTTCGAGTCGGCGAATTGGTCAGGAGTATTCGTTCCATTATCCAGCAGTTTTCCTTCACTGTTAACTCTACGAAAACGATTGTTTTCCTGATGTTAAGAATGCGGTGTCAGATGAGAAAACGGTTTGTATTCGTTGCTTACTGGTGTTTTCCAGTAACAGAAGATTGCTTTCACAGAATTTTTCCGTCGAAGACAGAGCGTTTTCTTCCATTTTCCTTGGACAGGAAAATGCGTAGAAAACGCTTCAAAACCACGTGTCGTCCAACGTTCACGGGTTGGTTAACGTAAAGAAGTGCGATGTTTTTGGCGTTTTTTAGCTGTTTGCGTTGAGAAAACGCGTTGTTATCGGCGATTCACCGAATGCGGTTATTCCCACGCATTTTCAAGTAGTTGCCGATCGATTATCGTGCGAAAAATTGGTATTTATTCCTATATTTATCGGTGTTTTACACCGTTAACCATTTGGACATCTATAGATATGTTTATTATACATATATATTTTGGTGAAGCCCTTTTTTCTTCAATGAAAAAAAAACCAAACAAAACAACAAAAACGGCCACACCGTTTCACCAAAGCATGCCGGTTTGAATCGAACAAATTATGGCATGTAAATCATTGAGTGCAGTTAAACAGCCTTTAAATATTCGTAAGAGAAAAGATTAAAAATGGATAGTGTTGTCTTACACCATTGGTTATTTGCATGTCATTTCTAATTGAAACTTTAATACCCTCCTCGTTTACCAACTGTTCGGAATCATTTTACGTCTGACGCATTTTCCGTGAATAATGATGATGAACTTCGGAATGATCGAACGCCTTTTTCCTTGCAGGATTAAAAGCATTTCAGTAGTATAGAGCACAGTTATTTCTACATATATTTTGAAGTATTTGTTTATTTCATTACTTCATGCGTGCTTTATTGCGAAACATATGGTGTTCACCGGCTCGGAAAACAAGTTCTGAATATTTGAAAACGCGGAATTTTTCAAGCATTTTTCTGACATTTTCCGACAAGAAAATTCAACGTTTACCCGTTGCTTTCAAGTCGGCGAATTCGAGTGTTCGTTTCATTATCCAGCAGTTTTCCTTCACAGCTAACTCTATGAAAACGATTGTTTTCGTTGCTTACTGGTGTTTTCCAGTAACAAAAGATTGCTTTGAAAGAAGTTTTCCGTCGAAGACAAAGCGTTTCCTTCCATTTTCTAAGACAGTAAAAATGCGTAGAAAACGCTTGAAAACAACATGTCGTCTAACGTTCACGGGTTGGTCAACGTAAAGAAATACGATGTTTTCTGACGTTTTTTTAGCTGTTTGCGTAGAGAAAACGCGTTGTTATCGGTGATTCCGAATGCAGTTATTCCCACGCATTATCTCGTATTTGCTGTTCAATTATCGTGCGCAAAATGATATGTATTCCTGTATTCATCGGTGTTTTACACTATTAACCATTTGGATATTTACATATGTAGATTCTACTCCTTGTGGTTTCCTCAGCTTTAAGCTCCCTTGCTTTGAACGATTTCGACGAGGTTCCATCGATCGCTAAATCCACTGCGCAAATCAAATGATCCATTGAACTACTTGGGCCTTTACATGAATTTTTTAAAGCATTTTTATTACCAACTAACCAAACTGGTATTTGGCTAGTTACATCGGTTCTTAATAAAACAATTTTACAATATTCCTTTTGTTCTATGTAGTGCTGAGGGACTTTGGCCGAAGCGACGCAAAAAAAGGCCGTGATTAATCGGAAATGATTGATGACGCCAGCTGAAATCACATTTATTTGCCTGGCTCTGAATATTTCCCATAATGATTATTAATCATATTGCAGTATGTTTACTGATTCCCTTCTGAAAATCTCTCATTACATCGAAACGCGTTCGTCTTTTCAAATTTCAATGCATCCCTTCGACAGACTTCATTAATTGTGTTCAGAGTCCGCCCCCACTCTCTCCCCCACAGTTAACTATATAATAACATTCGCTCAATCTGGCGTCACAGTCTAGGACACAAAATATCCTGCAGTGTTAGAAAAAAAATCACCTTTACGAGGTGTTTTTGTTCACAATGGGGAGTTATTTTTAATCCTGGCATAGCCATGCTTACAGATTTTGTAGAACACAAATTAATATGCAAAGAACTGCCCTTACATTCTTTGACACTCAAAAACGGAGTCGAAGAAAAACCATATTTTATCAAAAGATCTCATATAATGAGATAATTAGTTTAAATTCTTTTAAAAATTATTATCTTCTAGCCCAAAATTTTAATAATCAAGCCCTTAAACTGCATATGCCACAATTACAAATTGTGTCGGTCTGAAGATTCACAGTACGGTTCTGTTTTGGGAAAAAGGGATCCACTTGTAAACTGGTTAGATTTCAGTCATAAAACTTTGGCGTAAAGTATATTTCTAGAAGCCCACTTGATGACACAGACCTTGACAAAAAACAGTTATTGCCAACCGCGAAGCGCAATTCAAAATTCATAATGGGTTAATCTTTCGAACTTCTTGATGGAAGCGAATCACAATTTGTCGGTATGTCTGAAGCCGCCTTGTCTGAATCCATTACTCCGCACTTGCACATACGCTTGTTGATGTAAATTCTGCAAGCACACCGACTCAGATAACGGCATGTTGTGTGGTAGCAGAGACATCGTAGCTCATCGTAAAAAAGCGTTCAGTGAGGGTAGGTGACTATTGCCAGGAGTGGAGGTTGCTACCTTAATGAGGACTCCAGAACTTTTTGTCTATAAAAAACTCCTTCGAGTCCTTTTAGAAGGTCAAAAATCATATTTTCGTTCCATTCTTTTCAAGTGCATGATGTCTTCTTCGTGAAAACTCTCATGTAAGTGTAATGGAAATCACATTGAGATCTGGTCTCGCATTGCGCCCATGCGGTATAAAACAGATAATACATTATTGTGACTTTCGCATCTGTGTTTTATTTTTTTTTTAGATCTAAATACAACTTGAAGTCTGAAGCCCGTCAAGGGAGGTTTCTAACCATATCATATCTTGGTGGTGTTAACGATGCACGTTGCAGCTCTGAGACTGGTCGTATGCCTAACGGTTTGCTGCGATTTATGGCTTGCCAGCAGCCAAAAGCTCCCACTTGATTCAATCAATCAATCGGAATTAGCGCGCAAAGCCCGTGAAATCAGGCAACATCGTCAAGTTCGCCAAACGCGTCAACTTCGTCAGGAACAAGATAAAGAAACGAAATGCAAATTCAAGCTTGCCCTGTTAGATTTTCCTCCTTACATTATGAACCAAAGTATTAACCGAGGATTTATGCATGAAACCCTAACATGGCTTGCGGACATGGCTTGCTTTGGTAGAGTAGCAACACACTCCATAGCTTGCAAAATGGAACCAGTATTTGTTCAAAATCAAGACGAGATGGTGAAGTTGATAAAAAATCGGTTGGTTGATTTTGGTTTTCCGATTCTATCAGATGCAAAAGAAAAACTTACGGGTCTAGACAATGTGACACTCATCCGGGCATCTGCATCATCCGGGTGTTCGATGATTGTGAACTTAAAGCAGTGCGAAGCAGAGTCACGGGAACAGCTATTTACTTCCATTACGTCACAATGGCCAATATTGGCTTTTATCATATTGCTGTCAGGGATATCCGGAGTGATCATTTGGCTCTTGGTAAGAGTTAAGGCTTATCATCGTCAATCTATACTCAGCTTGTGAAGCTCTTTAGTTTTAATTCTACGTAAGATTAGATTCAACCTTAATTGTTACGGCTTTAGATTAAAAATAGTACAAGGAGGAATCGACGGCAGCATTTTTGAGTAAACGGTTAGTTAGGCACACCTTATCGCTTCACCGAAATAGAAAGCCAAACTAAAAAAAAGGATCTCACAGTGAATAAAGAAAAAACTGTAATGCCCCACATTTCATAAATCCACAAATAATGTTTGTTTATTTGTAGGTGAAAAAAGACCCTTGCAATGACGCAAGCTATCGAATAATAACATTTTATTCCAAGATGCTACGATTTCGGATACTAAACGTCACCTTAATATTAGTTTTTGTAAATAATATTAATTCATTAAATAGATAAACCGATTTCATGACAGGAACACCGTTCAAACGCGTCTCAGTTTTCACCCCTGTTCACGAAAGGATCACCAGAAGGCTTTTGGTGGGCAGTGGAATCACTTACAACAGTAGGGTTAGTTGATTTAGATTTGGGTATTGGTGGGATTTTTTTTTTATAGCGTCCTTTGAATATAATCAAAAATTAGCAAAATTGTAAAACCCATTTCTTTGTCGGTTTTGTTACATGCGTCGGGTTTATCAAAATCTCAGGGGTTCCATTCTTCAATTGGCTTCCAGTCTTACAAACAACTAGTTGTCACGTGGTACCGGATTCCTCTCGTTTACAGCTCTTCACAGAAAGCAAAATGAATAGTAACAAAGAAAAGAAAAATAATTTTCCATTGCACATCTTAAAACCATGTTTCAGTTTTTTATCTATTTATTTATTTTTTACATACATACATGTCCAATACACTCGAACCGCTACGATTCGTCTACGGTCGTTGACGAATCGACACACCGGAAGTCGAATCGTGCGTTAACATACCGGAAGTGGAGGTTGGTAAACAATTTTTGAAAATGAATAGTATAAAAGTCGAGGGGCGTGAGCAATATGTGAAAATGAGTAGGATGAAAAGAGAAAATGACAACGTGAACCTTCCACGTTCTTAAAATGTGAAACAGCGACAATTCGTCCACGGTCGTTGACGAATCTTCACACCGGAGGTATGACGGTTCGACATCAACTGTGACGAGTCGTTCGATTCGAGTCGATTCGACAACATCTCCAACCCACCTTCGTAGTTACTCGCGGAATATTTTCTAAGTGTCTCGCAAATCGACTTCCGGTATGACAGGTCGACACCAGCTGTGACGAGTCGTTCGATCCGACAAAATCTGCAACCCCCTTTCGTGGCCACTTGCGGAATATTTTCTAAATGTCTTGTTAATGGACTTCTGGTATGACGGGTCGACGGGTGCAACTGAGACGAGTCGTTCAATTCGACAACATTGTCAACAACCCTTGACAGTTACTTGCGAAATATTTCCCAAGTGATTTGCAAATTGACTACCAGTATGCGTTTTCATCTAATGAGAGATGGTTAATCAGATTTCCGGTACAACAAGACGCATTAACCGCATCAAACGGTAGAATGATTCGCAAACTGCCTTTGACGAATCGTAGCGGTTTGGGTGTATTGGACAACCCTCTTTATATACTTACTACACTATCCTCAAAGTGCGAAGATATTTGGTTCCTTTTTCTCATTAGGTACGGTGATAAGACGCCTAAAACCCTCTGTGGACGTGCATTTGGTATAATGTGGATCCTGATAGGAGTTATAACGTTGTCGCTGTTCACCGCCACATTTACAAATGCTATGCAAGCTTCCCTGGATGGTACTGGATGTAGGGAAATCGGTGGCAAAGAGGTTAGTAACCTTAACATGAATACCTAAAAAACCCTTTGCACCCTAACATCATTATGCCTCTTCTCTATAATTTTCTCTATATATTTCTTATGGTGCTGAAAAAAAGAATTTATTTTAACAATCAAGAGTTTCTTTGATTGGTGATCATTTCTTTTATTCTCGTGACCTCAATGTTTGATTCAGGTTTGATATTGTAAGGAGATATATCAGTTGATTATTTTCTTGGTTTCAAATTAGATTCCCTACATTTTTCAATTTATCTTAACCCAAGCTTCGAAAGGTTTTTCCCTGAAAAAGTTATGTTGCCAACAAATGAAATCCTACCCTCATCGATCGAACTCAGGAACAACTCAAATGTAACTCGGCCTTGTGACTCAAACCTCTGAGTCACAGGGCAGGGTTGTTCAAATAAGGGTTCAGACAACTCAGCAGTAATGTGAAATCTTATTTCAGATCTGAAAGCTGTAAAAGAAAATTCAGTATAATTATTTTTGTCCACACTTATTAGATGCTCTTTGAAAAAAATAAATAAAATTATTCGAAAGAGGTTGCTGAACAAAGGTATGAAGAAACTCGTATGAAATTAACCCCGGATTAGTACTACTGAGACCGCTTCGAACTGCTGGGCCCTGGATGACTGAGTGCGGTCATGTTTATGATCCCTGGAGCAGCTAGGAATCATGAGCTACCTGAGTCCGTGTTAGCAAGTTGTATTGAAGAAAGAAATTAACATTAAACAATTTTGATTGATTGTCCAAATGGAAAATTGCTTTGGTTTTGTACAATTTCGGATATTATTGGCCCTTTCACAAACGATGCCTTTCCTGTTCCTATTATTTAGGGTGGGTCTTTCCGGAACTACAACTTATAAGTGTAGTTTCGTTGCACAGACTTTTCATATTCTTTGAAAGAGGAAAGTACTTATCATCTGGCCCTAAGTTTTCATCAATTTGTGTTCTTTTTTTCGCTGATATTTTTTGACTCGTGCGACGGACCTCTCCAAAAAGTGCAGACTGCTTGCATTCTATGCACAAATTCAAATATAAAAAACAAGACAAAAAAAAAAAGAAAGAAGTACGAAACATCTCGCTGCGGCCCACCCTTGAGCGTGTAACATCATGGTCTGAGCTCTCAGACTCGTTCCAATAGCCTCCATAACTTTCTTCGTATAATCTATCGCCAGTAATGCCCTCTTCGCTGACAGAATCACTCCACAAACTTTCTAGAATCTTGTTAACTGAAAACCTACTAATTGTTAGCAAATTGTAAATGTACCTAAAATATGTGGATATTCCAATATGATAGATAATTTTTACTTGACAAGAAAAACAAATTTTGTAGGTTTTATCGGGTATTTTTTCTGTCCACAAATGTGTAAGTCTTTACCAGGCCCTATTAAATTTTTCTATGTGCGATGACCTATCAATTACTGACCATTGCCATGTGAGTAATCTGATTCAGGACTTACAAAGTGTGTCCTTGCAATAGTGAAAGGCCTAAAGGATGTAGTCGCGTGCGGAGGCCCTAAGGGGAGGGGGGTAAGGTTGCGAAAAAAGGATGACCACACCCAATACATGCGCAAGAGAAGATAAAAGCTGTTCTAATGTAGTGGGATTTACCTTAGGTTGGCGTGTTCATCAAAAATACTGATACGAAAATTGTGGCAAAGCAGTACGACGCAAAGATAATTGGTAAGTAACAATTTTCACTGAGGCTATATCTACTGACAACATTCCGTTCACAAATAAGTTTTCAAATGCATCTGTCTTCATTCGTCCAATTAACGTGACGATGTCATACTCGATTAACGAAAATTAGGGATGTGCTCCTGATTCGGAGGACTCGGGGATAGTTCTGCATTTACATGATTCCGTAACATTAATTCGTACCGGGGGCACACGCCAGTATGACTTCCCATTCAAATGCAAACGTGCACGAACACAGAGCCACGAGAGGAGGGAAGGGGGTTGACTTCGCTCAGAGGTGAAAGTCTTCCCATATCACGAAGACACACCTTACACTAAAAATACATTTGAATGACACCCCAACTAACAAACTATCAACTGGAAAAGCCTCAGTGGTTCGTTTTCTATGAATGCATTTTTGTAAAAATATTTAGCCTTTTTTAAGTGACCTCCATTGTAACTGGACTGATCCTGAAATATCTGATATTACAGAGTTTAGCAGCTTGGAAGAGATGCAAGAAAAACTCAGCGAAGGAACCATCGGAAGAGTCCTTGTGGATCGAAAGACTGCATCTTACTTCCTCGATAAATCCGGACTGAGAAAGAACAGGCAGATACGAATGATTCGCAATATCCATTATCCGATGGATTATTATTTGGTGCACGTATACAAGGGACCAGTGAACGTTACAAATGCCACCGATCCAGAAATTGTCAAAAGAAAAAAAGTGGTGGAATGTGGACCAGCATTAAAGAAGTTTTCCACAATATTGCGCGGAGAAAGTCTAAAGGCATCAGCTGACCTGATACCGGCAGAACTGCAGGTAGTCTTCTATAACACTTTTCAACTAAAGTGATCAAGAGTAATTGTTGATACTCACGTCAGGTTTCTGATGCACGACCGTACAAAGGTTGTTTTTTGTCGCCTTACGGATTTAACTGGCCGAAAAAATATTAGAGGGTCGGTTTAGGTATCTCTAGCCCTCTGATGATGAATTTATGAAAATATGTCGAATCCAGAACTAGGAAAATGAGAAAAGTAGGATGTCTGTGGGGAAACAAAGACTACCCTTGCCCTTTAAACAATTCTATGTGGTTGAATCTATCCCTCTTTAATGTTTTTTTTTCTTTTTAGACGGCAGCCTTATTTGATCAAATGGATGGTTTATTCTCAAGTGGCTCAGAAAGAACCCGGTTTCTCTTATTTAGTCTTCTTGGGATATTCCTCGGACTTGTCATCATTGGGGTGTTTTGGGAGGGCTTGAATTCTTGTAATCCCGCGATTCTAAAGAGGAAAGGTAAGTTTAACCCCTGTGGAAATATTTGGATTCCATTTGTCCTTGTTCTACCAACAACAAAGGTTGTCATTTTTCAGGGGGCAGGTCAGAGGATTTTGCGGCGGGGGGGGGAAGGAGATGCGTGCTTTTCAGGGGGAAGGGAGGGAAGGACCAGTCGTCCCTATAAAAGGGCGATCATTGGCATTCAACAGAACTAAATGGAGGATCAGGTAAATTGTGATACAACCCAAATCCTCCAAAGTAACTCCTTCCCCGTCTTCAAACCCCAACTGTGTGATAGATATTGACCGTTCCCAAATACAATTTATTTTTTGCTAAATTAGGTATTGACAGATCCATCCATCATCCAGGCCACTTTAACAGGAAGAAATTCGTGGTGGAGAATTTTCAGGGTTTTGAAAATAGACTCAAAGAATTATCCAACGACTTGCAGAAGATTAAAAAAGACTTTGCCAAAGCTCTCCTAATCCAGGAAAGAGATGCACCTCATGAAACACTGCTGCAATAAGGCGAGAAATTGTAACGTTTAAATAGCCTTATCTTATTATAGCTCATTCTGAGCTGAGTTTGTAAATTATTAGTAATAACATTGTATCTATAGGTTCTTCTGCACGGGAGAATTCATTGTTATGTCATTTATCACATTTTGAAAGCCACCAAACTTTGTCCCCTAAACTGTCTCCTCTGGCCTGATGCATGGTCAGTGCATTGGACTCTGGGTCGAGAGGTCTGGGTTCGAGACCTAACTGGGGCTTGGACGAGACACTTTACTCTGCCCATGCCTCTCTCCACCCAGGAGTATAAACGGGTATTAGCGAATTGTCAAGGAAGCCTGATGAATGCTGGAAGTAACCTTGCGATGGACTAGCAACTTATCCGGGGGCGGAGGGGAGGGGGGAGTAGTAATACTCCTCGTTATGCTAAAGTGAAACAGGGATAAGTTCCGGCTGAGTGGGTCACTTGGCTTGACGATGGAGCCAAGGAAGGCCAGTTTTAATCTTGTAAAATTATCGTATGGCTGTATCCCAAACAAAATCAAGTGTTGTGTCTCATGATCGATACCTTGTACATAGAGTTACCTTCTGAGAGTTGAAAAACAAAACCAAAGTTATTAAAGCAACCAATCAGAAGAACAGTTTACATTATCATATGCCAAAGAGAGCTTAAAGTGAAAACAAGCAAACTGCTTCGAGAAAAGGAAAAAGGGGAATGAGCAAGTTGCAAATGTAATCTTGCATCCGATAGGTTGAGAGGATGGCTCAAGTTTTCTGGGCCAATCAACGAGCAGAGTTCAGCGAAATTTAAGCAATCGCGGATTTCTTTTATCAATCATCAAATTCTACTTTTTCGACAGGCGTGTGGCAATCTTTTATAGTTGTTTATAGTATTTCATTATTTAGAATAGGATTGTTTTATTTTTACGCTAGTGATAAGCTTGTAGATTCTGTCTCTCGGGTTTCAAAATATTATTTTACTAGGCACACTCTTGTAAAGAGCTTTTGGACATATGGACATATGAAAATGTGTGACATAAATGTTGATAATAATGATGATAATTACTTTCTTTGTTGTTACAAGTTGGTCTCCTTAAGATTACTTGAAATTACTTGAAAATTTCATCATTTAAAGGGTTTTTTCTAACCAATACATACTACTATATTTTCCAGTTCACTCTGCAGCTA
Source organism: Pocillopora verrucosa (assembly GCF_036669915.1). Taxonomy (NCBI): domain Eukaryota; kingdom Metazoa; phylum Cnidaria; class Anthozoa; order Scleractinia; family Pocilloporidae; genus Pocillopora; species Pocillopora verrucosa. The sequence goes on along the minus strand of NC_089313.1, from coordinate 3,191,342 downwards.
AATAATTGTGTAATAGCGGAGCTTGGATTGCACGTCGCGCTGCAGAGCCTCGTACCTTCAAAAATGGTGGTAATATAATTGTAACCCATAGAGCAGAGAAAATTTTATAGTCAAGAAACAGTTTTTTATTTTACTTTGTACAGTACGTTTATTTATCAGACTTATAATCTGGTCTGTATCATAAACCTTTCCATCTCAATGTTGTGGTAGAAGCTATTATATGTGTGTATGTTTTACTGATGCGGCTATTTTCACGACACAATTCAAAAGAAATTAAAACTAAAGGTTGAGCCAAGACTGTAAAGTTTGGTTTGTAGCGTGCACATACATTGTAAACTATCATCTTAATATCATCAATATAAATTTTAATTCACTAAAATTCTTTTCCTACAATATAGTATAAACTTGACTAAATTAAAATCTGTCATAAGTCTCATTTCACATAATTATTTCATTCTAATGATTACATTCAATCGATTATAATCTGTTCCTTCCTAATCCTATCCTTATATACTTCCGAGTTCAACCTAGCTCAAGGGAAATATCATGGAAAATCTTATTTGAAGATAAAAAAAAACCATCTTATATATTAAAAAATCTAAAAATATTCTAAAAAAAAAAAACAAAACTATTCTCTAAATCCTGCTTGTTCTTTTTCGATCTCAAAGTCACAATGTTCGATGTTCAGAGGGACACGCCTAGTGGTGCGTGAACCTCTTAGGAAAAGTAAGGCGGACCTTAGTAGAGCGAAGGACACTTTTGAACGTATCCATGAAATCGTTGTGCTGTACTCCTCTCCTTACTTAATAGATATGAGTTCCGCTAATCTACTGTGGAAACGCTTGCATTCGTCCGCCATGCCTCCGGCAGTAGTGAAGGCTAAAGGTGTAAAAGTCCCTCGTTCAACTTCCAAAACCCTGTTCGCGTATAACCTCTTCTTCTCATCTTCATGTTTGCGATAAATCTGCTGAATGGTGAGATCTTTGTAAGACTCTGCGTTTGGGTGAAAAACCCGTACGTCAAAAAAGGCAGAGCCTTGCCTAGCATATCTTACATTCTTTCAACAGTGCTTGCATTAGAATCATGAAAATCATGTTCTCTCCCCAACCAGACCTGTGAAAGGTATAGATCCACTATTTTTCTTTCTAAAGGAACGACGTGACTGGCGGGTGACGTGAACAAATTTTAAAAGCGCACAAGGAAGAAAAAGGTTTATGACTATGGGCAATACCATAACGTGAGCTGCTGAGAAGTTCCCACGTGACAGGGGCCGTACGCATAGAAGCGAAAAAAAGTCCATAGGAAACCCACGAATAAGAGTCAGACGATGGTGCACGCAGAATACCAGCTGTGACGAAAAGAAGGACATGTTCGATACTGCTGGCCCATACTTTCATCTTTTTCGTCTCATGTTGTACTTCAATACCAGAAAATTCTGCAAAAAATTTTCTTTTTTTGCAGAATAACAGTTCAATTAGAACTTCCCTCTCAGTGGGAGGAGGGGGGGAGTCCACAAACTTTGCACTTCTTTCCCAGATCCACCTCTGTGTTTTTGGATCTACTACATGACACCAAAATTCTTCTGACGAAAGGACAGCATATTTAGGCGCAATAATTGACTCTTTCATCTCGCTTCGTAGGGCTTAGGGCTTCGTAGGGCTTAGGGCTTAGGGCGTATTAAAAAAAAATGGAGAACGTAAGCAACAAAGGCTCTATTCTTTTCAATCTCCAAAGCCTGAAACGGTCATAATAACAAAAACTCAAAATAAAACTAATTCCTTGGTCTCACTTGGTGGCCATTTCCATTGTGTTACTAAAGAAAAGCTGAACAAACTACATACCAGACTCTGTTGGATCCTTTCGGTTTTTCCTGCCTAATGAAGGTAATTAGTGTCAAACTCTCTTTGAAAAGCCTCTCTAATGCGAAATATGTCCTACCCAGGGCCGTGTTCATACGAATACTTTTAATTGTTTAAAAACAACGAACCTTACTTTCTATCAATTTACCGGTGTAATAACCCAGAGAGGATGTTGAGAGAACACGATAAAAGTTTGTAAATCACAAGCGAGAAGCGAGCTACTTTTAGATTGCAGTGAAGCCTTTAATAAACGATCACACTGTATTTAGCGTTTTGTTGTCAGTCCCGAAATTTTTTTTCCCTTTAATAACCGTAGTTTTTACCTCTAGTAAGCGTTCGTGGTCACCCTTTACTGAGTACCAGCGGCCTGTTTGTATTCTCCTCCACCTGTATTGAACGATCACTTAGAGCGGAACCACTTCAAATAGAATTAGTTATAACCTTTCAAGAAAAATTCGATTGATGTTTATCTCCCGAAATCAAGGTTAGTAATAGTTTTGGATGATTTTTTATACTTATAGCATAGGGTGACGTTTTAATCATTTTTTGTGAAAGCCTTATTCTGTATTGCCAGTCTTGAGCACTGACCATTTCCCGTGGGTAAGCGCTCGTTATAGGGTCGACTTTGTATTAATGTTTCCTATTACCACGCATCTTTCAAATTAAAGAGCATCCCTCTTCGCTTGACGAACGAGCTCGTAATAGCCATGAAGCTGTTTGAATCGTGTCGTTATTACACCCATACAAATTTCATTTAATTTTATGGAAAAGTGAAGTATGTTTTCTAGGAAGAAATGTAACTCGTATTTCTTTACAAACTGAGAAGCATTAGACATCGAGTGGCAACGAGGTCTAAAAGGTTTTACATAGGCTTATTAGAAACAGTTTTGCAATAATTCCCTCCTCTACTAACGACAAAACAAGAGGATACAGAGGTTTGTATGCAGCATACCAGCTTCTTTAATAAATGGAAATGGCTGTTAAGTGATTACACTTTTGTTAAGTTTTGTTTTGAAGGTTTTAAGTGAACGAAACAGGTCAGGCAGGGAGCGGTGACAGCGTGTGTTACAAGTCATCGGCTAAACTAATATGGTTAAATGTCTCTCTAAAAAACTGTAAAATCTATTAAAGCTCAGTGAGGTACCATGTGAAAAAGAAGCGATCAAAGCTTTTTGCTAGGCTAGGCAAGGTGATATGCTTCTGGTCATAAAATAAATGTCACCGATTTCACAAGTGAACATGATTTAAATTTCAGTTTTCCAATTTTTATTAGCATATTTATTTGAATTTTCCATTGTGTAGGCTTAATCTATTTCGGATGCAAATACTGTGATTAAGTATGATGGATACCGCGCAGCATGAAAACAAGAGAAAATAAACACCAGTCAATAGCGACAATTTCATCACTAGTGTCCTGTTTTAATTGTAAGGACGGGTGTTACAAAGTGCGAAGAGTTGGTTACAAAGTGCAATAAGGTTCTTACAAAGTACGACAGGTATCACAAAGTGTGACAATTTTTAAAAACCTCGCTGCTCTAATAACTAAATATCATCAGTCGATTATTCTACGAAATTCAAGCAGGTTTTTTACGCGGGAATTGTGCTGCAGATTTTCAAACTACAAAGCTTCTTCAATGTTGCTCTATTGATTATTCTTGTTTCTTTTTTTAGTGTGGCTCAACGCTATCAAGTTTTCCGAGTGCCTCATATTTCTATTTATATTTGTACGAAAATTTGTTGAATTATCTTCTCCCATTAGGTTGGAGTCATAGCCTTAAAGACGCAGTGACTAATTGAATTATGAAACTTCTCCATATTCTTCTGTTACTGGATTACTTAAAATTTTCCACAAATTCTGAACAAAAAACGCAGTGCAGGTTCAAAGTCGCTTTGCTGAACACTCCTCCTTACATAATAAGCGGAAGTCTCGATCCAGGATTTATGTACCAAACCATTAAATGGTTTGTGGACATGGCTTGCTTTAGTAGACAGCGAGCGACCCAACAGCTTGCAATATGGATACCATCTTTGTGCGAAGTCAAGATGAAATGTCAAATCTGATGAAAACCAAGCAAGTGGATTTTACTTTTCCCTTTCAAGCTAACCATAAGATAGACGATGATGGACTGCCTAATGTCACACTGATCCGAGCATTTGTGTCATTTGGCAGTTCTCTTATAGCAAACTTAAAGAAGTGTGAGGAAGAATCAGAGGAACAGCTGTTTGCATCTATTACGTCACAATGGCCAATTCTGGTTTGTATGATGTTACTGTCAGGAGTTTCAGGAATACTCGTATGGCTTTTGGTAAGAACATGGATTTATGTTGGTCATACAGTACCACATAGGCTTAGATAGGCCGCACGTTTGGGCGATGGAACACGACAGAATTCTGAGAAGATACCTGGAGGTTTTAGGAAAACTTTAATGAATTTTGTTTTACTAGTCATGATAATGTACATCTGACCTCATGATAGAATGGAATCAATGCAGAATTTTTTTTCCTGTTCTTTTTTATGAACGATATCCAAGTGATCTGAGAATAACAATTTCTTTTGGGATAGCTCCCAGTTAAACACCCGAACATTTCAGGCTATAAAAGTAGACTTTCCTTCCTGAATGCAGGAACGCAGAGTTAACAAAAACCAGTTTTCACCTTTATTTACGGCTGGTGCACCTCAAGGATTTTGGTGGGCCGTGCTCTCCCTCACAACAGTGGGGTATTTCAATTCTGTTTAAGATAACTGCACTTGCAATTAAACGTATTTCTAAGCTTTTGACTTGAGTTGCGGTTTTTTATGATTACTCCTTTTCTAATTCAGGTACGGAAAGTCCTATCTTGGCAGTATATTTGGCATTATCTGGGTTCTGGTGGGAGCAATAATGATGCAATTGTTCACAGGCTTAATAATCAGTGCCATGCAAGCCTCCCTTGATTGCACAAAATGCAAAGATATTGCTGGTAAAGAGGTGCGTATGAAGAAAGAAAAGTTTCATCTTAAGTGTTGCCAAAAAGAAGACGGATCTGTCTTTTAATAGTAATTTGAAAAAAAAAACTACTTTGTATGATTATACCTTTTTCAGTCCTCTCTGAGTTCTGAGTACATGTAGCAGAAATCAATTCCCCATAGTTGTTGGTATTAATGCAAATTATTGTGTTTTTCATATCAGGTTGGTGTCTTAGCTCCTTTTCTTACAACCCAAAAAGTTGTTGAAGAGTTTGATGCAAAGATCATCAGTAAGTGAGAATTCATTTATGGCAACAATGAGCTGTAATGCCACAAATCATAGCGAGCTGAAATGCCAACTAGTTAATATCATTTCATTACCTTCGTGGTCACACTAAAACTTTCTTAACAAGGTCTTGTCTTAGTTGCCTATATATTGAATGTGCTAAAACAAAAAGGCAATGAAAATTTGATAAATGATATCTATGTGGAGAAAAAACCTGAAGCCGGCTAAAAATTTATCGATGGTCATTTGGCACACAGTTTTGAAGCGCACAAGTATCTAGAGGACACCAAAAGGCCAGGTATTAGAGTTAAGGTAAAGACTACGTTTAAGAAGACATAGCTGTCGGAATTTCTACCACAATAAAGCTCTCACATTCTTTACTACCACTGTGAATTTTATTGTCAATAATCAGGTAATCAATACTAACCGCACAACATGAACGGAGTTAGTTTTCATCAACAAAGGACTTTAGCTCTTTAAACCCATTAACCTACGTTCCCATACTGATTTGATCAAGAAACTTTTAATCTACAGAGTTTGACTCTCTTCAAGAAATGCAAAAAAATCTTAGCAAAGGAGCAATTGGAAGAGTATTGTTAGATCATAACACAGCATTGTACTTTCTGGATAAATTTGGTTCGAAACAAAGCAGACAAATTAGAATGATACGTAACATCGATTATCCGATGGATTATTATCTGGGGCATGTAAGCCATGACGTCATACCACTTGCAACAAGGTCACCAAATGAAACCAATTACTCCGAGGAGCAACGATTTAAAAGAAAACAAGAACTGTCCAGGTGCGGGAAGAATTTAAAAGAATTATCTACAGACTTGGTCGCAATTGCTAAGGAAACTGCAAAAGAGCAACTTATTCCTACTGAGGTACGTCTAAGTGCAAATGTTTTTCTAACTGTTCTCTTATTTTGACACGTGCGGCCGTTCAGGATGAACACCAGTGCATTTGCCTTGACTCCTTTAGTTTTTTTAAGGCTTAACTTCTCGCAGACAACAGACTCATCAAGGGTTAGGGTAAGAAATAGAGGTTTAATTTCATTATCTCAAAGAATACCTGATCCATTTTGCCTCACCTTCAAATATTCCTTTTCCTCAAACTCGTGAGGGAGTCTACGGTAACTTAAATGTCAACTTACTTGGGTCAATATAAACCGAAAGTTTATTGGAAAAGTTACCACAGCTGATGATTTTTCCAAGTCCCTAGAAGTAAAGTAAAACAAGAAATCGTACTAGTGGAGCTAACAAGAACAGAACAATTTTAAAAATAACGCTTGAGATCATTTTACTCGAGTAGAATAACCAATTGTGAAATGCAAATCATTTAGATCACATCTATGTTCTAAACACGAGTGTGTTTTTACAACAATTTCGCAATGGAGATACAACGAATGAAAGAGGAGATGAATATGACCATCCCTGGCCAAGAAACCCCGACCTCAAGGAATTTTTAAAAAAATCGATGATAAGTCGCATCTGTCAACTGCACCTCATTATGGCCACCATCCTTAAAAAATTTAAAACTTAGAGCGTTTGTATAACACCGTTATAATGTTTATATCCAACAAGATTTGCATCAAAACCTTCTTCTTTTTAGTCCAAAGTAACTTATGATTTTTCATTCGTATAACACACTTAGAATTTATCATCAAGCACATGTAACACCCATCCTTAGATCGCGATCTGGCTATAATGAGAGCGCTGCCCTAGCCCATTACGAGCCAAAGGCTATCGTTCAGTTCCTTTCAACGGCTGTTAAACTCAGCTCAGAGTAGCTTTAAATTAACGACAAGGCAAAGGTAACACAATCATTTGAATTGACTATCTCACTAGACCCGGTGAGCAGGGTAACTGAGATACCTGAATGGTACTGGATCCTTGGGATCAAGTATTGTGATACTACGGGTGTCGGACTAGTATACTGAAATAGTGAGCTCAAGTCTGGCCAAGGGCATACACCTATTTCAAAAAAGGTAGTCATCAGGCGATAAGTGTTAGGTCATTCCAAGACTGAAAGGAATCATGGGTATACAACTCAGTAAATAGTTCTTGCTGAGTGTTGTACATTTGATTTTTCAACTAGATAACAGTTTTTCTGTATAGTATTCTGTTACAAACCGAACAAATATAGTATGAACCTTCCCTAATCTTACTTTGGAAAGCTGTGATCTTATGATCTAAATCATGTTTAACTGAGTTTCTATGGGCTTTCCCTTAGCTTGGACTTGTGATATGATCTTATCTTTGTCTGCAAGATCCAGTGTTTTATACCATTATGCTCTGCCAGACAAAAGTTTTTCTTTTTCTTTAGGATTCAATGACTTATACCATGCTGCTTTTTTTGTTTTTGAGCAGAATTGAGCGAGTTAAATCATTCTGCTCTCTTTTGTTTTTGTGCAGTATCGAGTGATTGATACCAAATTACTCTGCTAGACAAAAGATTTTGTTTTCCTGCAGAACCAAGTGATTTATACCAATCTGCTGATAAAACATTTGGATTTTGATAAAGACCTTGAAAATATTTTATCAGCTCATTTAAGGTGTTAACTTCTAACAGTACACAAGTTCCTTGAGGATGAGACATGCAATATGAATCTCTACCATGATAATCAAATATCTTAAACTTACCATAACCATTACAATAAAAACCTACCGTAGTACTAAGGATTGTTAAAAGAAAGGAATTATAATTTTTTCCCCGATGGCCTGCATAGCATTTGCAAATGACACAAAATAATTAAAATCTTGTACTTCACAAGTACCATGTATATTACCATTATAGCTTGGACTATATTGAAGCTGATAATTAATATTAAATACTATTACCATTTCAGGTACTTCTGTTAGCAGTAAATAGGATTCCCTGGATAGACTAGATAGACCAGAATACAATTCGTTAACAATGTTCATGATATTAACCAAGTCCATTTAGGATGCAATATCATTCCTCTTGTTATATATGAGGGAAGCAAATGACATGGCTACACACTGTGTACCAGCATTTAACCCAAACATTGCCACATTGTCTTGACTGTAAGGAGCTTGAATTGTTTTAGCAGAATTGATAACAGGACCAGGGTTTGTTTCTATATCCCCGGACAGATTGGACTTAAAATGTTTTACCCTGTGATTCAGATTTTTATAAACATTTGGTATTGAATTAGGCCCCCATGCATTCGACTGCTTTGGCTTTGGACATTTTATTACATGTGTATATTAGCTCTACATTTTCAGTTTCCTGTATTTATTAGACTTTGGATATTTTCTCCAGACTGCAGAAGAGGGATATTTCGTTGTTCCTTTATTCTCAAATCTGATTCCTTGTGCATATATTTTTTCACGAGCTTAATTTGTAAAAAGGTGCATTCGGGAAGACTTCGGTATGCTTTTTCTGATGTAGGTTCGAAGTAAACGTCTCACTTTCCTGGATTTCTTCAAAATACGTGTAATTCTTTTCTTTGGTATTCTGCTGGGCTCACGATCACGAATACGAATACCATGCGTACGAGGGCGATTAAAATTAAAAAAATTTGTCGTACTGAGATCTACAGTTACAGATTGTATTTAGTGAAAATGCTTCATCATTGCTATTTCTAAGCTTATTATCATATACAATGACAGATAACTGAGCAGCTTTCTCAAATACGTTACATTCAGCGACGCTATTCACGACAGCTTTTGCTGAAGACATCAACAACTTTACGTAGAAATTAGCCCACAAGACAATTGCGTAAACGATAGATAACACAATAACATTATAAACAAAAGACACGGGATTTTGGATCATGAATTTATTAAAAAAGAATATCCCTACAACTACAACGAAAACAAACACAACATTCACCTTTCTGATCCTAAAATTAATACCATTCGTACTTTTATAAATTATCGTTGTTACGTTCCCTGGCATCAAGGGAATCCAACATGGCGTCTTTCTTCACAAACAATTTGCATCCATTAGAGTTTTGTTCTTCAGTCTCACGGTAATCGTGTTGTTCAGTAGATTGCCTAGAGTATATGCAGTTTGGTTTCAGATTTCAGATTTTGCTTTTTTCAACAAGTGTGCGTTTTTCAACTAAGACATTGGTATACTTGGCATACAAGGCATACAAGGCATACAAGGCTTTCATAGCTTTCAAGCGTTCGCGACTCAATCCGTTCCAAACATCTTTTAGTGTGGATTGGCCGCGAACAATACGACTTCTGTATGAGAAGTCTATAAGTATTTTGAGCGTTTGCACCATAAAGCTCCAGTCCAGTGGACTGGGCACGCCGGAAGTTAGATTGCGTTGGTCACAGTTCCCGCTTTCACAGGCTACAAAATGTCAGAACATATCAAATGTGTAGTAGTGTTTTCTCAGAGCAAGTGTGTAACTCAAGATAAGGAAGATATCACGCTTTATTAATTATGAATAATAATTATATAATCTGAGCTTGTTTTGTTCCCTCTTTTAAACCGCACTTTAAGAAAAAGTGGCATAGTTTTGAGCATAATTTGGAAAAACATCGGGCGATGTTATAGCATATAATGTCAAGAGCATAATGAGCTGCTTTTATTATCACAATTTATGAGAGCCTAATTACTATTCTACTGGCGCTTTTACACTTCATGCAGATAATTTTCAACGTATTGACGAAAATAAGGCATTTCGTCATTGATACAGATAGTCTACTTGATTGTTTTGGTAGTATGGAGCAATTATTGACTTCTTTGTTAATAGAATGGCTTTCGTCGCACCGTTTTATACTTGTTTTGGTCGGCTGATAATTGACTTATTTGACTACTCCGCAATCGAGTCTAATAAACTTGTCATTTAAGTAAAGTTTTGACTCCTCTATTGTTCATAATCAGCATGTACACCCGTGTTCAATGTGGACAAATAGTTCGTTTCCGCGGCGTTTTTTTGTGTCAAATAACATTTAACAGAATAAAATTTGTCAAAAATTATGATTGCAAATGATCAATATGAGAAAGCTTGGTCTTTTAAAAGTGGGCTCATCATTAATATGCAAACCAGGCGTAATTTTGGCGAGTGAAAGCTCAGTATTTTCTTAACGAAAATTATGGTCACCATCTTTGATTTTAATGGCAGCGGAAGGCTGGGAAGAGAAAGAAGTTTGTACCTAGGGGTGGTCGACAGTCAAAAATATGTAGAACGGTGGGGTGGGAGAGTAAACATAACGCCTGTCCGAGTTTCCTCTTTAATTTTCCTCCCAAAATTTCCTTTTGTAACATGAAAGCATCGACTGATTAGTTTTCTAGATTTTAGTTAGAAACCATCGATGAGTCTGAAAGTTAACCAGCCTTCAAATAGTCTCAAGAAAGAAGGTTAAAAATGGATAGTGTTGTCAGTCACCATCTGTTATTTGCGTATGATTTCTAATTGAAAATTCAATAACCTCCTCGTTTACCAACTGTTTGGAATCATTTTACGTCTGACGCGTTTTCCGTGAATAATGATGATGAACTTCGGAATGATCATATGCCTTTTTCCATGCAGGAGTGAAAGCATTTCAATAGTATAGAGCACAGTTATTTCTACATATATTTTGAGGTATTTGTATATTTCATTACTTTGTGCGTGTGTTTCACTGCAAAAACATATGTTGTTTACCCGTTCGGAAAACAAGTCCTGAATATTTGTAAACGCGGCATTATTCACGCATTTTTCTGACATTTTCCGACATGAGAATCCCAAGTTTTCCCGTTGTTTTCGAGTCAGCGAATTGGAGTACTCGTTCCATTATCCAGCAGTTTTCTTTCACTGTTAACTCTACGAAAGCGATTGTTTTCGTGGTGTTAAGAATGCGGTGTCAGATGGGAAAACGGTTTGTATTCGTTGCTTACTGGTGTTTTCCAGTAACAGAAGATTGCTTTTACACAGACAGAGCGTTTTCTTCCATTTTCCTAGAACAGGAAAATGCGTAGAAAACTACGTGTCGTCCAACGTGAATAATGAAATGCCATGTTTTCTGGCGTTTTTTAGCTGTTTGCGTTGAGAAAACCCGTTGTTATCGGCGATTCACCGAATACAGTTATTCCCATGCATTTTCAAGTAGTTGCCGTTCGATTATTGGGCGAAAAATGGTATTTATTCCTATATTCATGGGTGTTTTACACCGTTAACCATTTGGACATCTATAGATATGTTTATTATACATATATGTTTTGGTGAAACCCTTTTATCTTTGATGAAAAACAAAAACAAAAAAAACAATAACAACAACAACAAAAACAGCCACATCATTTCACCAGAGTATGCCAGTTTGAATCAAACAAATTATAGCGTGCAAACCTTTGAGTGCAGCTGTTTGTTGCTTCAAAGAATCGTTTACGATCAAATGGAAGAAAAGTTGTCAAACAAATAACCAGCACCTATACTCAAGGATTTTCGTTTGGAAAATATAGATTGTACTAAATATCAGCTTATATTTGTGACAGGGAGATTTTGTCGAAGACATTCTTTCCGAGCTGAAAATAAAAAACTTCCTCACAGTTTCACTCATCGGCTCTACGTGTCTTTGTTTTTGTCGAAAGACAGTGTTTCCGGTTTTTAATTTAACTCAGTTTGATTGGTTACGGGAAAATGTAGTGACACGCAATTAATCAAATTCTAGATTGTACTAAATATCAGCTTATATTTGTGACAGGGAGATTTTGTCGAAGACATTCTTTCCGAGCTGAAAATAAAAAACTTCCTCACCGTTTCACTCATCGGCTCTACGTGTGTTTGTTTTTGTCGAAAGACAGTGCTTCCGGTTTTTAATTTAACTCAGTTTGATTGGTTACCCGCTCATCTTCGGGAAATGTAGTGACACGCAATTAATCAGGGTGTTCTTCTTTTCAACAGCCTATTCGGGCAGGTGTCTTCTTGCCCTTTCTCCGCCCCCTACTTCCACCGTCCACTCTAAACCCAAATCAAACATGGCTGGTCGGAAAAACGATCGCGAGCTTACAACGTTAGCTCGCCCTAATAAGACGCCTGCACTGCAGGCTAGGCCCATTCTGATTCTTGATAACGTAGAGTTTCCTCTTTAACAAAGGGCTTTACGAAACTTCATGAGATATATCTCCCAAAATTTCCGTTTATAACAAGACAGCGTCGACTAATAAATGTTCGAGATTTTAGTTTGAAGCTATCGATGAGTCTGAAAGTTAAACAGCCTTTAAATAGTCGTAAGAGAAAAGGTTAAAAATGGAAAGTGTTGTCTTACACCATTTGTTATTTGCATATCATTTCTAATTGAAACTCAAATAACCTCCTCGTTTACCAACTGTTTGGAATCATCTTACGTCTGACACGTTTTCCGTGAATAATGATGATGAACTTCGGAATGATGATTACAGGATTGAAAGCGTTTCAATAGTATAGAGCACAGTTATTTCTACATATATTTTGAGGTATTTGTTTATTTCATTACTTTGCGTGTGCTTCATTGCGAAACATATGGTGTTCACCGGTTCGGAAAACAGGTTCTGAATATTTGAAAACGCGGCTTTAATCACGCATTTTTCTGACATTTTCCGACGAGAAAATCAACCGTTTTCCCGTTTCTTTCGAGTCGGCGAATTAGAATATTCGTTCCATTATCCAGCAGTCTTCCTTCACAGTTAACTCTACGAAAACGATTGTTTTTCTGGTGTTAAGAATGCGGTGTCAGATGGGAAAACAGTTTGTATTCGTTGCTTACTGGTGTTTTCCAGTAACAGAAGATTGCTTTCACAGAAGTTTTCCGTCGAGGACAAAGTGTTTTCTTCCACTTTCCAGGGACAGGAAAATGCGTAGAAAACGCTTGAAAACCACCTGTCGTCCAACGTTCACGGGTTGGTCAACGTAAAAAAATGCCATGTTTTCTGGCGTTTTTTAGCTGTTTGCGTTGAGAAAACGCGTTGTTATCGGCGATTCACCGACTGCCGTTATTCCCACGCATTTTCAAGTAGTTGCCGTTCGATTATCGTGCGAAAAATGGTATTTATTCCTATATTTATCGGTGTTTTACACCATTAACCATTTGGTAATCTATAGATATGTTTATTATACACACATGTTTTGGTGAAGCCTTTATTTCTTTGATGAAAAAAACCAAAAAAAACAACAACAAAAATAACAACAACAAAAATTATGGGGTGCAAACCATTGAGTGCAGTTGTTTTTTGCTTCAAAGTATCGTTTACGATCAAATGGAAGAAAAGTTGTCAAACAAATAACCAGCATCTATACTCAAGGATTTTCGTTTGGAAAATATAGATTGTACTAAATATCAGCTCATAGTTGTGATTTCAGATGAGATTTTGTCGAAGACATTCTTTTCTAGCTGAAAATAAAAAACTTCCTGACCGTTTCACTCATCGGCTCTACATATGTTTGTTTTTGTCGGAATACAATGCTTCCGATTTTTAATTTAACTTAGTTTGATTGGTTACCCGCTCATCTTCGGGAAATGTAGTGACACGCAACTACTCAGCGGGTGTTCTTCTTTTCAACAGCCCCTTCAGGCAGGTGTCTTCTTTCCCTTTCCCCGCCCACTACTTCCACCGTCCACTCTAACTCCAAACCAAACATGGCTGGTCTGATAAACGATCGCGAGCTTATAACGTTAGCTCGCTCTAGTAAGACGCCTGCACAGCAGGCTAGGCTCATTCTGATTCTTGATACCATAGAGTTTCCTCTTGAACAAAGGGCTTTACGAAACCATCGATGAGTTTGAAAGTTAAACAGCCTTTAAATAGTCATAAGAGAAAAAGTTAAAAATGGATAGTGTTGTCTTACACCATTTGTTATTTGCATATCATTTCTAATTGAAACTTAAATAATCTCCTCGTTTACCAACTGTTCGGAATCATCTTACGTCTGACACGTTTTCCGTGAATAATGATGATGAACTTCGGAATGAAAGCGTCTCAATAGTATAGAGCACAGTTATTTCTACATATACTTTGAGTTATTTATTTACAAAATTGTATGTCTAACTTTTGAAAAACAAATAGAATCTGCTTTATTTCGGTCAATAAAATGAAACTACTAAATGACAAGAACAAACCTTGTACTAAAATGAGTGTAACAACTTCTGTTTACCACTTGAGGTGGATCTGCAAAATTGCAAATATGTTGAAATTCGTAGACGTGAAATTTGGATAGTTATATTGGGACTTAAAAAGCCAGTTATAAAAAAGCTATTTCATGTATAGAGCCGTTTTCTTAATTTTGATAAATATTACGAAAATACTCAACAATTTACTAGGCTCAAATATTAAAGTTTGAAAAGTTCTACTCTACACCTTCCACAATAATAAGAGAACTTTTGTAGTTGAACCTATGGAACATTGTATTCTTAACGTGGAACACATTTATTTGCTTACTATTTATTTACCGTCACAAATAGTGATGTTTTTATTGGCACTGAGCAGATACGGTGAACACTTAAAAAGTTCTTTTGAAATTCCTAAATATCACGGGAGTATTTCGCTTTTGTTGTATGACCATAGACGATGGAAAAAAAAAGCCATAATGATACTCGCTAATCTACGGCTATCCTCTCCCCAACTTAATACTATCAGCAATTAATTAAGGAAATCCTGATTAAGTATCGGTTCATTAAAACGATAGCATTATAAATTATAACATAAATGCGCTTGTTCATGTTCGAATACTGACTTATATTATGGCGTTGATCATCTTTCAGTAATATATTTCTCTGAAGAGCCAGCGCTATTTGTTGAGATCACAACAAAAATTCAAGTGTGCAAGCAAGGGAGGTTTTCCTGTAGTTCCTTTCTTCGGCAGTTTTTGCCATGCATATTGCAACCATAAGACTAGCACTATCTCTCCTCTTTTGTTCCGATTTACGGCCTGCTAACAGCCAAAAGCCCCGAATTGATTCAATTGATTCAATTGATTCATCGGAATTAGTGCCCAAGGCCCGTGATATCAGGCAACATCGTCAAATTCGCCAAACGCTTTTTATTCTTACAGAAGTTGGCAACCTAATTTCCAATATTTCTGTTGATATTGCTATCTGAAGTTTTTTTAAATGGACTCTCCTAAAATTAACGAAAACCTGTCCTAAATTCAGAATTTTTATGACTTATTTTGAATTGCCAATGAGATCCTGTTATGTAACAGAATTTAAGCATAAGAAGAAGTAGAAGTAGTGATAGTTCAATAATTTCTTGGCTTTGCAAACGCCAGCTGAAAGCACATTTATTTGCCTGGCTTTGAATATTTCCCATAATGATTATTTATCATACTGCACTATGTTTACTGATTCCCTTTTGAATATCTTTCATTAAAAGTTTATTTTCCCAATTTCTTAATCGAACATCGAAACGCGTTCGTCTTTTCAAATTTCGATGCAGCCCTTCGCCAGACTTTATCAATTGTGTTTAGAGTCCGCCTCTACTCTCTTCCCCACAGATAACGGTATAATAACTTTCGTTCAATCTGGCGTACAGTCCAGGACTCAAAATATTCTGTAGTGTTAGAAAAAAAATTACATTGACGCGGTGTTTTTGTTCACAATGAGAAGTTATTTATAATCCTGGCATAGCCATCCTTGCAGATTTTGTAGAACACAAATTAATGTGCCAAAATTGCCGTTATGTTCTTCGACACACAAAAGCGGGGTCGAAGAAAAACCATACTTTATCAAAAGATCTCATATAAAAAGAGCTAATGAAGGATTCTTTTTAAAATTATTATTTTCTAGCCCAAAATTTTGATAATCAAGCCCTTAAACTGCATCTGCCATAATTAAAAATTTTGTTTGTCTGAAGATTCACAGTAAAGTTTTCTTTTTCACCACCTGCCAGTTTGGGAAAAAGGGATCTACTTTTAAACTGAAGACGTAAAGTATTTTTCTAAAAGCCTTCTTGATGACACAGACCCTGACAAAAAACAGTTATTGCCAACCGCCAAGCGCAATTCAAAATTCATAACGGGTCCATCTTTCGAACTTCTTGATGGGAGCGAACCAAAATTTGTCAGTATGTTTGTAGCCGCCTTGTCTGATTCATTAACTAAAGAGAATGTCTGTTTTTTGCTTGTGGTGTCAGTGTCAGTGTCAGTAAAAAGTGTCAGCTTTTAATTAGTAACTTTGATTATACTACCCCGCACTTACACTTACAATTGTTGGTGTAAATTCTGTAAGCACACTAACTCAGATAACGGCACGCTGTGTGGTAATAGATATATCGTAATGGGCGGTTTTCGCAAATTGAGACAAAAAAAGCGTTCAGTGAGGGTAGCTGGCTATAGCCAGGAGAGCAGATCGCTACCTCAATGAGAACTCCAGAACTTTTTGTCGATAAAAAACTTCTTCCAGTCCTTTGAGAAGGTTAAAATCATATTTCCGTTCCATTCTTTTCAAATGTACGATGTCTTCGTGAATGTTCTGGAAGTCATATTGAGATCTGGTCTTGCATTGCACCCATGCAGTTTAAAACAACAAGCTTGCAAACAGACAACATATCATTCTGACTTTTGCATCTGTGGTTTTTCTGTTTGTTTGTTTGTTTTTGGTTAGATCTGAACACAACTTGAAGTCTGGTAGCCTCAGGAGAGGTTTCTGACCATATCATATCTTGGCAGTGTTAACGATGCATGTTGCAACTCCGAGATTGGTCCTATGTCTAATGGTTTGCTGCGATTTATGGCTTGTCAGGAGCCAAAATCTTGATTCAATCGATCAATCGGAATTAGTGCGCAAAGCCCGTCAAATCAGGCAACATCGTCAAGTTCGCCAAACGCGTCAACTTCGTCAGGAACAAGATAAAGAAACGAAATGCAAATTCAAATTTGCCTTGCATGATTTTCCTCCTTACATTATGAACCAAAATATTGACGGAGGATTTATGAATCAAACCCTAACATGGTTTGTGGACACGGTTTGCTTTGGTAGAAATGCAATAGACCCCATAGCTTGCAAAATGGTACCAGTATTTGTTCAAAATCAGGACGAGATGGTGAAGTTTATTAAAAATCGGTCGGTTGATTTTGGTTTTCCAATTCTCTCGGATGCAAAACAAAAACTTACGGGTCTAGACAGTGTGACACTCATCCGGGCATTTGTATCATCCGGGTGTTCAATGATTGTGAACTTAAAGCAGTGCAAAGCAGAGTCACGGGAACAGTTACTGACTTCTATTACGTCACAATGGCCGATATTGGCTTGTGTCATGTTACTGTCAGGGATATCTGGAGTGATCATTTGGCTCCTGGTAAGAGTTAAGGCTTATCATCGTCAATCTATACTAAGCCTCTAAAGCTCTTTAGTTTTAATCCTACGTAAGGTTATATTCGAACTTAATTGTTACGGCTTTAACATGAAAATAGTTTAAGTAAGAATCGACGGCACCATTTTTGAGTAAACGGTTAGTTAGGCACACCTTATGACCTCACCGAAATAAAAAGCCAAACTAAAATGCCCTACAAGTCATGAAGCTACAAATAATGTTTGCTTGTTTGTAGCTGAAAAAATACCGTTGCAATGACGCAAACTATCAAATAAGAACATTTTATTCCAAGACGCCACAATTTCGGATACAGTAAAACTGCTGCAAACTTTGCGCGTTGTAGCAAGGCCTTAAGTAAGCTAGAAGTGTTTTCTAATCAATTTATTTACTCCACACTAAAAGCCACCTTCATGTTAGGTTTTTTTTATATATAATTCATTAAACAGTGATACCAATTTCCATGACAGGAACACCGTTCAAACGCAGTTCAGTTTTCACCCACGTTCACGATAGGATCACCAGAAGGCTTTTGGTGGGCAGTGGTATCACTTACAACAGTAGGGTAAGTGGATTTAAATTTGGGTGTCAGTGGGCTCTTTTTTTCACTGCGCCCTTTGAATACGATCAAAGATAAGCAATATTGTAAAACCCATTTTTTTGTCGAATTAATACATGCTTTGGATTTATCAAAATCTCTACCAGGGTTCCATTCTTGAATTGGCTTCTAGTCTTACAAATTACTAGTTGTTACGTGGTATCGGGGTCCTTTAGTTCACAGTTCTTCACAGCTTATAAACCAAAATGAATAGTAGCAAATAAAAGAAAAATAATTTTCCATAGTATATCTTAAAACTATGTTTCAGGTTTTTTTTTTTTTTTTTTTTGACATGGTGGATAGTGTAAGGAGAGGAGGGCGGGATGGGGAATGAGACTCGTCAAATTTAGATGGAGTCATAATTTTTAGCTTAAACGCACATACTCTGGTTAGTTTCAATTTAGTTGATTGTGATCATTATCGATGGGCCAGGGCATTTATTATGCTACAGGAGGGAGGCAATGTGGGCCAGTGGTTGGAGTGCTGCATTTGTAATCTGGGGGTCCCGGGTCTAGGCCCTCCACCCTCCGCTACTCACCGGATTTGTTTCCGGTGGCCACGAGTTTAAGAGTTCAACTCCTCGGCTGCGCTTTGTATATAGCCAAATGTTCAGCTTCCTTCCAGTTGGGATTTTGATTCATTCTCTCATTTATAAATTCATTCATTTGTACTGATTCTGAAAAGCCTCATCGGGGAAGTGGTCAATTATACATTAAGAATTTTTATACTTACTACATTATCCTCAAAGCGCAAAGATATTTGGTTCCTTTTTCCTCATTAGGTACGGTGATAAGACGCCTAAAACCTTCTGCGGACGTGCATTTGGTATAATGTGGATCCTGATAGGAGCAATAATGTTGTCGCTGTTCACCGCCATATTTACAAATGCTGTGCAAGCTTCCCTGGATGGTACGAGATGTAGGGACATTGGTGGCAAAAAGGTTAGTAACCCCAACATGAATACCTAAAACCCTTTGCACCCTAACATCATTATGCCCCTTTCTCCATACTTTTCTCTATATATTTCCTAAGGTGCTGGAAAAAAATGTTTTTTAACAATCAAGAGCTTCTTTAGTTGGTGATCATTTCCTTTATTCTTATGACCTCAATGTTTGATTCAGGGGTGATACTACAGAAACAACTCAAATGCAGCTCGGCCCTGTGACTGAAACCTTTGAGTCACAGGGCAGAGTTATTCAAAGCAGGGTTCAGATAATTCAGGAGTAATGGAAATCTTATTTAAGATCTGAAAGCTGTAAAAGAAAATTCAGTATAATTCTTTTTGTCTGCACCTATTAGATACTCTTAGAAAAAAAATAGAGAAAGTTATTCGAAAGAATAAAAGAGACCCGCATGAAATTAGACCCGGATTAGCGTTACTCAGACTTCGAACAGCTGGGCTAGGAATTATGAGCTACCTGAGTCCGAGTTAGCAAGTTGTATGGAAGAATGAAATTAACATTAAACATTTTTAATTGATTGTCGAAATGTAAAATTTCTTTGGTTTTGTAGAACTTCGGATATTGTTGGCCCTTTCAACAACAATGCCTTCCCTGTTCCTATTATTTAGGCTGAGTCTTTCTGGAACTACAACTTAAGTGTACTTTCGTTGTACAGACTTTTCATATTCTTTGCAAGAGGAAAGTACTTATCATTTGGCACTAAGCCTTTATAGATTGCGCTAGTAAAAGTAGCATATTACACTAGTAATATGGCTCGATCATTTTTCAAATGGTGCTCAAAATTACGCTCGTTTTTGAAAATTATGGTACTTTTTATTTAAGTGTGCTTTACAAAAAAAAAGAAACAAACGAGGTCCAAGTTATATATTTGTCGTCAATTAAGCATGAAATCTTCTTTATTTTGAAAAAAATACTCCGACAAAACAAAATTTAGCATTGAATTCCAGACGAGAAGCAGTGACTTGACGAGTCAAAATGTAAGTTTCTCTTTGGCGCCATTTTTTGCCTGTGAAAGAGGGAACTATAAACGATGCAAACTTTACTACGGATGTGCCTAGTCCTCTAGACAACGAATAATTCTATACTGCGGTAGCCCTCTTCTTCCAAGACATTGAAAACCTGAAAATAGACATGAACCTCGGACCGAATTTGAAAATAATCGGTCTTAGAGACCAAAACAAGTCATGACTCTGATAATGTTTCCTTCAAAATAAGAAAAAACATCCTGAATAGGCTTGCAGTGCTACTTTCATAAATACAAGCAAAAATTATGCCTGTTTAACAATTTAGGTCGAAAATTATGCTTGCGCAATCTATAAGGGCCCAACTGGCATATAAAAATTTGTCTGACGCCAATTTACTTGTTAGGTGGGTGTGTCCGACAAGAATCCTGAAACGCATATAGTCGCTATGGAGCTGGACGCAGACTTTGTCAGTAAGTAATTCTTATCAGGTTATTTCAATGTTCTTGCATAACGCGTTGCATGACCATTGTTCTTCAGGAACGACTACGAAGGTAAAGAAATAAGCTTAAAAATTACCTTTGAATTTCAGTTATATTTCGTATATTTTTGTATCAAAACTCTAAGGAGAAATTTCTCCCCCGCTTTTTCTCATTTTACTTATTAAGAATTTGCGTTGGCGTACTAATCAAATAAATTTTTCATTAACAGAGTTCAACAACCTGGATGAAATGCAAGAAAGTCTTAGCCAAGGAACAATTGGAAGAGTAATGGTGGATCGCAACACTGCTTTTCACGTTTTGGATAAATCTGGTTTAAAACGAAACAGGCAGATCCGAATGATTCGTAACATCGATTATCCAATGGAATATTACCTGGCTCACGTGAGCCATGACGTAATGGGGTCACCGAATCACACGAACGATTCTGATGACGAAGTATTGGTTAGAAAAACTGAGCTTTCGGTTTGCGGGGAAAGCCTAAGAAAGTTATCAGCGGCTTTGGTTGGAGTTGCAAAAGACACTGCCAAAGAGCAACTTATCCCTGCCGAATTACAGGTAGTTAATTGTTTTTTGGGAATTTTATATATTTCACCACGCACCATTCTCTTCTATTTGTTTAGCATTTATTCCGATGCAATCAACAGTTTGAAAGCTATTTATTTCTTTGTAGACAGCTGATTTGTCCGATGAAATGGAAGGGTTATTCTCCACTGGCTCACAAATGACCAAATTTATTCTATTTGCCTTATTGGGAATACTTGCTTTCCTAATAATCATCAGCAAATTTTGGGAAGTCTACATCAACTGTAAGCCAACGGTACACAAGAAGAGAAAAGGTAACTGCTTCTTAAATTAATTCACCATAGGTTCCTGCAGAGTAAATATAAAACAGATATCTTTTGAAGAAAACTGTTCTATCTTAATTAGTATAAATCGTGGATTGGTGTGATTCTATAATTTTAAATTCAGATGGCAATCAAAGGCAATGAGACAGTCACTCGTCATTCAGTTGGTCAGTCTGTCAGTTAGTTAGTTAGGCAGTCAGTCAGTCAGGCAGCCAGTCAGTCAGGTAGTCAGTTAGTCAGTCTGTCGGTCAGTCATCCAATCAGCCAGTTAGTTAGTCGGTTAGCACGTCCCTCAGATTATAATCAGAAATGTGCAAACCTTCGTTACATGAAATAGTTCAATACTTATTGGAAGGTCTGTCAGTCAAATAATAAGTAATTATGTCAGACCGTTTGTCAGTGAGAAAATAGTCATTCATTCAAACGATTAACGACCAAATCAAATATCGACTATTTGTGTACTGACAAATGGAAAGACAAAAGTGATATGTTCAGGGATTAATTTAGTGATTCGTTTCTTTAAATGTCCTCTACAATCCTTCTTTTAGGACTGATTCCCAGCAGCAGGAAGATATCAATGATGCAAAACTTCCTGGATTTGGAGGAAGAACTAAAAGACATAACGTCTGATCTACAAAAGTTAAAAGAGGAATTTGAAGGTGCCGCGAACGGTTTGTCTCCTGTAGGCAGTCCTGAATACTCAAGACCAAAAGAACGCTCATTTTTTAATAATATGCTTGATTTGAAAGGAAAGAGTAAAAATACTGAAACAATAGTATAACACATAAAACATTTTGCCATTAGTAAACTCAGATAGCATTTTACTCTTCTGAGATTTCCATGACCAGTAGCATATTTTTAGCTTGAGCGAAATAAAGAAGATGAATGTGTCACACAGAATAGGACACGTAAGTGACTTCTTGTTTACTACGAATTGTATTGAATTCTTTTCCTTCCTTTTTCCTATTTCCTTTTTGATTTCCTTACTTTCGGTTTTTAGGCCAACAAACCAATACGTCATGTTCAGAGAAAGGTAGCGAGTGAACCAAGAAGGTTTACAAATTTTTCTCATTCCATTGCAATCAGCTTTGGCTGTCTATTGATGAAATAGCTCGCACTATTAACTACAGACTCTACCTCGTCCGTCTTAACGGATGAACAGAATTGAGCGTTAAGAGTGATTACTTCGGTATTTGCTTTTCAGTGCGTAACTTCTGGGTTTGTTTGTTTACACTCTATGGAATTAAATTTTCACAAGTTCTAGAAAAAAGCAAGCTTTTGAGAATGAGTGGTGCAAATTGGAAGTATAAATGAAGAATTACTCTCTTTATTAATTATTTAAGGAAGAACTTATCATAAAAGATATAATATAACAATAATTGTTTCTTGACTTCTCTTCACTTCGTTGGACGAATGCAACTGTAATTTCTGGCTGGTCGCTTTCTCAGTTTCTTTCGCAAAAAGCATGAGATTTTATAACATTTCAGGAGACTTTTGGAACCGCTAGCTTTTAAGATTATGGAGGGAAGATGCAAGTGGTCACCACAGACTGTCGGTTAAAAGTTAATCGTTTCGAAACGTCCTTAATCCTCAAATCCTTACAATTTAATCAAAGTTTTTAGATATTGTATATAACCAATAGATATGTGTGCCTAAAGAGCATGCATAAGAAACACTGATTATAGGAGAATAACGGCCAGTCAAGGACCGTTATTCATTTACATGTAATAAACTCCAATCCAGGTGATGTCTCTCTGAGAAATGCATTCCCTTCTGCACTTGAATCTAGCACCGTAGTCACTAGTTTTGTTTTTGAGTATCTATAAATATATTTTTAAATTCAGCCAAGACTGTATCTAGAAGCGTTATACATGCTACAAGTAAAAGCTTAATGATGTTTACAACTTGTACAATAATTAATGGAATCTTTACTTTTAGCGATCAAGAAATATACTGATCGATGTATAGTTATAATTGCAGGTGAAAAAAAAAAAGCCTATTTAGATGTTGTATCATATAGTGTCCACAGCGAATTATTTCCTCAAGCTCGGGAGTCGATAAACTTTTGGGAGTTTACGGTAACTTAAATGTCAACCTACTTGGGTCAGTATAAATCGAAAGTTTTTCGGAAAAGTTTCCACAGCTGATGATTTTCCATGGGAGTTAACAATAACAAAACAATTTTCAAAATAACGCCTTGAGGTCATTTTACTAGAGTAGATAACCAATTGTGAAATGTAAATAATAAAAATCACATCTAGTATGTTTTCCTCCACTGAACAATTGTCTGTATCTCTTTTGAATGAAACTTTCAACTTTTTCAAGAAATTCTAGGACAGAGTGACTGAATCACACTATTTCCCTTCTTGAATTATTGATCTTTACAGAGCGCAAACCTGTCCGATGAAATGGAAGGGTTTTTTTCAACCGGCTCGAAAATGGCCCTGTGAATGTTGATTTATCGTCTGGTGGTATTTCTCGGGCTGGTGTTTCTCGGTATCTTATGTCAAGTCTACATCAAGTGTTACCTAGCCAGGGTGCACGTAGTAACAGAAGGTATGATTATCATCTATACATAGGCTGATACTGAGTAATATCACTCTTTGTTTACCCAAATAAAGCAAACGCCTCCTCTAAATTGTAAGTTACTAAATCTTGCGACTGAATTGAGCAAGTTTATGTTTGCAGCAATCCTAGGTCTTTCGATGGGAATCTCTTATTTCTTCATGAGCAAATGGGCAAGTTTCAGAGACAAGAAAAATCATTGTTCATTGTGAAAATAGGTTTCAAAATTTTTTGCTTGTTAGTGGCAGGAAGCGGAAATTGAAAAGACCGCGATTTTTTAATTTTCAAGAAGTTAATATCAATATCCTCAAGTTCATTTTCAATCCGTTTAATTTTTGACCCTCAATTCTTTTGTTTTTTCTTTGAAAGAATTGTGAACATGAAGTAACTTCTTTGGCAGCCCATTTAAGCTTACGACCATTTATGGATGATTTAGATAAATTTGTGACTAGCAAAAACATTGGAAGTATAAGTACATTTGTAGATTTTCCACACCGTAATGATGTGTCTGAGAATCTCCGGGACAAGCACGTGGCTGATATTATGCAATATGTCAACAGTTTGGAGGAGAGACCAAAAGATTCAATTGCAGCGAACGAAAGAAGAGATGAACATGACCATCCATGGCCGAGAAACCCCGACCTCGAGGAATTAAAAAAAAATCGACGATAAGTCGCACCTGTCAACTGCACATCATTATGGCCACCATCCTTTGTCTACGACCATAATTATATTAAATAAAATTTAAGACTTAGAGCGTTTTTATTCCACCGTTATGATATTTATTTCCAACAAGACGTGCATCAGAACCTTCTCATTTTTAGTCCATAGAAACCTATCATTTGTCATTCGTATAACACACTTAGAATTTATCATCAAACACATGTAACACCCATCTTTAGATCACGATCTGGTTATAAGGAGAGCACTGCCCAAGCCCATAAAGGGCCAAAGGCTATTGTTCAGTTCCTTTCAACTGCTGTTAAACTCAGCTCAGTAGCTATAAATTAACGATAAGGCAAAGCTAACAGAATCATTTGAATCAGACTAGAATGAGCCCACTTCTAAAAGATCGAACTGTCTCATATTGATTATTTGCAATCATAATTTTTGACAAATTTGATTCTGTGAAACGTTCTTTGACGCAAACAAACGCAACGAAAACGAGCCATTTGTCCACATTGAACAAAGGTGTACGTGCTGATCATGGACAATGGTGGAGTTAAACTGTATTAAAATGACAAGTTCATTAGGCTCGATTGCGGAGCACTCAAATACTCGGGCTCGTTAAGGCATGGCTCAGGATGATAAAAAAGACTGCCCACTCCTTTAGACAACAAACGATTCTATACTGCGGTAACCCTCTTCTTACAAGACATTTGAAAACCTGAAAATAGACATGAACCATAGACCGAAAATCATTCTTGCGCAATCTACAAGGGCCCAACTGGCACATAAAAATTTGTCTGACGCTAATTTACTTGTTAGGTGGGTGTGTCCAACAAGAATCCTGAAACGCATATAGTCGCTATGGAGCTGGACGCAGACTTTGTCAGTAAGTAATTCTTTTCAGGCTCTTTCAATGTTCTTGTATAACGCGTTGCATGACCATTGTTCTTCAGGAACGACTACGAAGGTAAAAAAATAAGCTTAAAAATTACCTTTTAATTTCAGTTATATTTCATATACTTTTGTATCAAAACTCTAAAGAGAAATTTGTCCGCCGCTTTTTCTCATTTTATTAATATAAGAATTTGCGTTGGCGAACTAATCAAATAAATTTTTCATTAACAGAGTTCAACAATCTGGATGAGATGCAAGAAAGTAATAGGAGGAATAATTGGAAGAGTAATGGTGGATCGCAACACTGCATTTCACTTTTTGGATAAATCTGGTTTAAAACGAAACAGACAGATCCGAATGATTCGTAACATCGATTATCCAATGGAATATTACCTGGCTCACGTGAGCCATGACGTAATGGCGTCACCGAATGATACGAACGATTCTGATGACGAAGTATTGGCTAGAAAAACTCAGCTTTCGGTTTGCGGGGAAAGCCTGAAAGAGTTATCAGCGGATGTGGTCGCAGTTGCAAAAGACACTGCCAAAGAGCAACTTATCCCTGCCGAATTACAGGTAGTTTATTGTTTTTTTTGTGAATTTTCTATATTTCACCACGCGCAGTTCTTCTCTTCATGCTTAGCATTTATTCCGATGCAATCAAGAGTTTGAAAATTATTTGTTTCTTTGTAGACAGCAGGTGTCTTCTTGCCCTTTCCCTGCCCCCTACTTCCACCGTTCACTCTGACTCCAAATCAAACATGGCTGGTCGGAAAAACGATCGCGAGCTTATAACGTTAGCTCGCCCTAATAACACGCCTGCACTGCAGGCTAGACTCATTCTGATTCTTGATAACGTAGAGTTTCATCTTTAACAAAGGGCTTTACGAAACTTCATGTGATATATCTCCCAAAATTTCCGTTTATAACTAGACAGCGTCGGCTAATAAATTTTCTAGATTTTAGTTAAAAACCATCCATGAGTTTGAAATTTAAACAGCCTTTAAATAGTCACAAGAGAAAAGGCTAAAAACGGATAGTGTTGTCGTACACCATTTGTTATTTGCATGTCATTTCTAATTCAAACTTAAATTACCTCCTCGTTTATCAGCTGTTCGGAACCATCTTACGTCTGACGCGTTTTCCGTGAATAATGATGATGAACTTCTTGAATCTTGAATCTTTATTAAGTCATAAGATAAATAATCACATATCCTATGTTACAACATTAAAAGAAGGCATATATATAAATTACAGAGAAAATCAAGATAAAAATTATAAGACTAGATTATGTTTAAAAATTAAGCGATTAACAAACGTGTTTTTGAACCTATCAGTGTTTATTTTAGGATGGTGACTTGTCTCTTTCCTCAGATTGTACTTGGTTAATTTCTTTTTTGGCATTATAGCTCTTAAAGGGTGTATTGTATTATTAAAAACATTCTTGAAGATACGCGTGTCCTGTTGAACTAACAATTCATAAACATTAATGTGATCGGATGTATACTTGCGCTTATAACATCGATCTAAGAAACATTGGATTGTTGTTAATTCGGAATTTACAGCGCCAAATACGGACAGCCCGTATAATATATTTGGTAGAACCAGATTTAGAAACAGATGGTCTATTTCGGCCTGATTGTACCCTTCTTTCCTTAAAGATCTTAAAATGAACAGGCACTTGTTTGCTTTAATTAGTTTTTCCCGAATATGTGTTATGAACCTACTGTCTTCCTGAAATGTTACCCCTAAAATAGTAAGCTCTTTTGTCTGTGGTATTCCAGACACCATCGGAAACTCTATTGTACAACCTTTCTTGCGGAAAATGATTTCCTTGCACTTAGATGGATTGCTACACATACCATTACTTCTAGACCACTGGGAAAACTGATTAATCAGTGCGATAGAATTGTCATTATCACCTATCACAGGCGAGATAATGGTTGTATCATCTGCATATTTTACCAGCACGCTCTTATTGTCCAAGTGTATCTCTAAATCACTGAGAAAGACATTGAACAAGTGCGGCCCGCTGACACTTCCTTGGGTGGTACCTTTGTTGACACTTTTCCATTTTCCAATAAACCCATTTCTAATGACTCTCTGCTGCCTGTCTTCCAAAAAGCTTAGATACCAGTTAACTATAAAAGGATTTAGGGGGAGTTGCTTCAATTTGTGTGAGAGGAGATCGTGTTTCACACTATCAAAAGCCTTGCTGAAATCCATAGCGAATAGGCGTACCGCTTTGCACTCTGGGATATCAAGATATTGATTGACAGTATGTTGGATAGTCAGTAGAGCATTGGTACAGCTCCCTCCCTCTATGTATGCAAACTGTGAGATCCCAGAATGTTCATCGAAGGTCTCCCTTGCGTGTGTTCCTAAGACAGCTTTCTCAAAGCACCTTGCGATGACAGGTGTCACATTTATTCCGCGGAAGTCTGATATTCCCTTAGGTATATCAACCTTCGGCAAGGGGTACAGGTCTGACTTTTTCCAAGAGACAGGCCAGGCGTGTGTTCTAAGAGACAGATTCCAAATCCAGGTGATCACTGGAACGAATAGCTCGGCGTGGTCTTTCCATATAGTATACGGGATGCCATCTGGTCCGGTTGCTGTTTTCTTTATACGCATAAGAGAATTCAGGACTTGTCGCTCTGAGATTTCTGGGACTTCCTGATCTTCACTAATCTCCAGAGGTGTTGGCTTTCTGTAGGCGTGGTCAGTACATAGGTCACCAAAGTAGTCATTTAACGCGTTGAGTTCGTAGTGGCCAAGAGATAGAGAAATCACCGGCTTGCGGCGCTGAGATGTTTTATCCACTTTTTTCCACCAATCCCGAGTTCCAATAGAGGCGATAAAGTCCCTTCTGTTTCTGAAAATGACTTCAGAGATCCTTTTATTCATAACTTTAAGACGGTCTAGATTACTGAGTGATATGCGTGATTTGGCTCGTATCATCGATCGAACGAGCGGAGTCATCCAGCCCGGGTCTCTTGAAGACATGCGCACTGTTTTCAGAGGCATGCAGCTATCCAGGTGCCCTAGGATGGTATTTTCGAGCCTACCAACCACTTCATCGACATCAGTTTCCTGTATCATATCATCCCAGTTTTCCTTCGCCAACGCGATATACAGATCACGCTTTCTATGAGCCCTTTGGTCACGCACGTATACTTTACGGCGGATAGGTGGAAGCTTTATACCGGGTGGTAAAATAACTCCCATGTGATCCGTCTTGGAGAGCATGTGAAAGGGATAGCACTTTGAAAAGAGATCCGTGCGGTTCGTGAAACAGTTGTCCAAACAAGAATTCCCTCTGGTGGGGAAATTAACCAGAGCATTCCAACCAGACATTTCTTCAGAAATGATATTCGGACTTCGGAATGATGATTGCAGGATAGCATTTCAATAGTGTAGAGAACAGTTATTTCTGCATATATTCTGAGGTATTTGTCTATTTCGTTACTTTTTCCGTGCTTCATTGCGAAACATATGGTGTTCACCGGTTCGGAAAACAATTTCTGAATATTTGAAAACGCGGCATTATTCATGTATTTTTCTGACATTTTCCGACAAGAGAATCCAAATTTTTCCTGTTGTTTTCGAGTCGGCGAATTGAAGTATTCGTTCTATTATCCAACAGTTTTCCTTGACAGTTAGCTCTCCGAAAACTATTGTTTTCCTGGTGTTGAGAATGCGGTGTAAGATGGGAAAATGGTTTGTATTCGTTGCTTACTGGTGTTTTCCAGTAACGGAAGATTGCTTTGAAAGAAGTTTTCCATCGAAGACAGAGCGTTTCCTTCCATTTTCTAGGACAGAAAATGCGTAGAAAACACTTGAAAACAACGTGTCTTCCAAGAAGAAAAAAAGAGAATGTTTTCTGGCGTTTTTCTCCTGTTTGCGTTGAGAAAACGCGTCGTTATCGGCGATTCACCTAATGCAGTTATTCCCATGCAATTTCAAGTGGTTGCCGTTCGATTATCGTGCAAGAAAATTTTTTTTTTCCTATATTCATCGGTGTTTTACACCATTAACCATTTGGACATCTATAGATATGTTTATTGTACGTATATGTTTTGGTAAAGCCCTTTTTTCTTTTATGAAAAAAAAAACAAAACAAAGAAAACAGCCACACCGTTTCACCAGAGTATGCAGGTTTGCATCAAACAAATTATGGCGTGCAAACCATTGAGTGCAGTTGTTTGTTCAAAGTATCGTTTACGATCAAACGGAAGAAAAGTTGTCAAACAAATAACCAGCAGCTATACTCAAGGTTTTTCGTTCGGAAAATATAGATTGTACTAAATATCAGCTCATATTTGTGACCGCAGAGGAGATTTTGTCGAAGACATTTCTTTTCTAGCTGAAAAACAAAACTCTCCCTCTGTTTAACTCATCGGCTCTACGTGTATTTGTTTTTGTCGGAAAATACATAGAAAACACTTGAAAACAACGGTCCTCCAACGTTCACGGGTTGGTCAACGTAAAGAAATAAAATGTTTACTGGCGTTTTTTAGCTGTTTGCGTAGATAAAACGCGTTGTTATCACAACTATCGCGTTGTAATTCACCATCCGAATATAGTTATTCCCACGCATTTTCTCGTATTTGCCGTTCGCTTATCGTGCGCAAAATGGTATTTATTCCTATATCGTTGTTTTACACTGTTAACCATTTGGACATCTACATATATAGAAAGTTCTTTTTGAAATTCCTAAATATCATAGGTCATAGGGGGGATTTCCCTTTTGTTGTATGATCATAGACGATGAGAAAAAAAAACCATAACGAAACTCGTTAATCTATCGGCTATCCTCTTCCCAACTTAAAACGATCAGTAATTAATTAAGGAAATCCTGATAAGTATCAGTTCGTTAAAACGAATGCATTATAAAATATAACCTAAATGGGCTTGTTCATATTCAAATACTGACTTATATTATGGCGTTGATCATCTTTCAGTAACATATTTCTCTGAAGAACCAGCGCTATCTGTTGAGATCACAACAAAACTTTAAGTGTGAAGGCAAGGGACGTTTTCCAGTAATTCATTTCTCCGGCAGTTTTTACCATGCATGTTGCAACCATAAAACTGGCGCTATGTCTCTTCTTTTGCTCCGATTTACGGCCTACCAGTAGCCAAAAGCCCCGAATTGATTCAATCGATCAGTCGGAATTAGTGCCCAAAGCTCGTGATATCAGGCAACATCGTCAAGTTCGCCAAACGCTTTTTATCCTTACAGAAGTTGGCAACCTAATTTTCAATATTTTTGTTGATATTGTTATCTAGAGTTTTTTTTTAATGGACTCTCCTAAAATTAACGAAAACCTGTCCCAAATGCAGAATTTTTGTGACTTATTCTGAATTGCCAATGAGATCCCGTTATGTAGCAGAATTTAAGCATAAGAAGAAGTAGAAGTAGTGATAGTTCAATAATTTTTTGGCTTTGCCAAAGCCAGCTGAAAGCACATTATTTGCCTGGCTCTGAATATTTCCCATAATGATTATTAATCATACTGCACTATGTTTACCGATTCCCTTTTTAATATTTTTCACTAAAGGTCAACTTTCCCAATTTCTTAATCGATCATCGAAACGCGTTCGTGTTTTCAAATTTTAATGCAGCCCTTCGCCAGACTTTATCAATTGTGTTTAGAGTCCGCCCCCAGTCTCTCCACCACAAATAACTGTACAATAACATTCGCTAAATCTGGGGTCACAGCCCAGGACTCAAAATATTCTGCAGTGTTAGAAAAAAAGTACATTGACGCGGTGTTTTTGTTCACAATGAGGAGTTATTTATAATCCTGGCACTCTGTAAGCACACTAACTCAGATAACGGCACGCTGTGTGGCGATAAATACATCGTAATGGGCGGTTTTCGGAAATTGAGAAAAAAAAGCGTTTAGTGAGGGTAGCTGGCTATTGCCAGGAGAGCATATCATTACCTAAGTGAGAACTTCAGAACTTTTTGTCTATAAAAAACTTCTTCGAGTCCTTTGAGAAGGTCAAAATTATATTTTCGTTCCATTCTTTTTAAGTGCATGATGTCTTCTTCGTGAATATTCTCATGTAAGTGTAATGGAAATCACATTGAGATATGGTCTTGCATTGCACCTATGCAGTATAAAACAGCAAGCTTGCAAACAGATAACATATTGTTCTGACTTTTGCATCTGTGGTTTTTTTGTTTGTTTGTTTGTTTGTTTTTTTGGTTAGATCTGAACACAACTTGAAGTCTGGTAGCCTCAGGAGGTTTCTAACCACATCATATCTTGGCGGTGTTAACGATGCATGTTGCAACTCTGAGATTGGTCCTATATCTAATGGTTTGCTGCGATTTATGGCTCGCCAGGAGCCAAAAGCTCCAACTTGATTCAACCGATCAATCGGAATTAGTGCGCAAAGCCCGTCAAATCAGGCAACATCGTCAAGTTCGCCAAACGCGTCAACTTCGTCAGGAACAAGATAAAGAAACGAAATGCAAATTCAAATTCGCCCTGCTAGATTTTCCTCCTTACACTATGAACCAAAGTATTAACCGAGGATTTATGTATCAAACCCTTTCATGGTTTGTGGACATGGCTTGCTTTGGTAGAGAAGCAACAGACCCCATAGCTTGCAAAATGGTACCAGTATTTGTTCAAAATCAAGACGAGATGGTGAAATTGATTAAAAATGGGTCGGTTGATTTTGGTTTTCCAATTCTGTCGGATGCAAAACAAAAACTTACGGGTCTAGATAGTGTGACACTCACACGGACATTTGTATCATCTGGGTGTTCAATGATTGTGAACTTAAAGCAGTGCAAAGCAGAGTCACGGGAACAGTTATTTACTTCCATTACGTCACAATGGCCAATATTGGCCTATATCATATTGCTGTCAGGGATATCTGGAGTGATCATTTGGCTCCTGGTAAGAGTTAAGGCTTATCATCGTCAATCTATACTCAGCTTCTGAAGCTCTTCAGTTTTAATTCCACGTAAGGTTAGATTCAAACTTAATTGTTACGGCTTTAGCATGAAAACAGTTCAAGTAGGAATCGACAGCACTATTTTTGAGTAAACGGTTAGTTAGGCACACCTTATCACTTCACCGAACTAGAAAGCCAAACTAAAAAAAAGAACCTCACAGTAAATAAAAAGAAAACTGTAATGCCCCACAAGTCATGAATCTACAAATAAGGTTTGTTTGTTTGTAGGTGAAAAAAGACCGTTGCAATGACGCAAACTATCAAATAAGGACATTTTATTGCAAGATGCCACAATTTCGGATAGAGTAATACTGCTGCAAACTTTGCGCGTTGTAAGCCTTAAGTAAGCTTGAAGTGTACTGATTTTCATGACAGGAACACCGTTCAAATGCGTCTCAGTTTTCACCCTTGTTCACGAAAGGATCACCAGAAGGCTTTTGGTGGGCAGTGGAATCACTTACAACAGTAGGGTAAGTTGATTTAGATTTACACACCGGAAGTATGACGGTTCGACATCAACTGTGACGAGTCGTTCGATTCGAGTCGATTCGACAACATCTCCAACCCACCTTCGTAGTTACTCGCGGAATATTCTCTAAGTGTCTTGCAAATCGACCTCCGGTATGACGGGTCGACATCAGCTGCGACGAGTCGTACGATTTGACAAAATCTGCAACCCCCTTTCGGAATATTTTCTAAGTGTCTTGCAAATCGACTTCTGGTGTGACGGGTCGACTTTAACTTAGACGAGTCGTTCAATTCGACAACATTTTCAACAACCCTTGACAGTTACTTGTGAAATATTTCCTAAGTGATTTGCAAATCGACTTCCAGTTTCCATCTAATGAGAGACGGTTTATCAGATTTCCGATATAACGAGACGCATTAACCGGTAGAACGATTCGCAAACTGCCTTTGACGAATCGTAGCGGTTTGGGTGTATTGGACAACCCTCTTCCTATACTTGCTAGACTATCCTCAAAGCGCAAAGATATTTGGTTCCTTTTTCTCATTAGGTACGGGCAGGGCATTTATTATGCTACAGGAGGGAGGCAGTGTGGGCTAGTGGCTGGAGTGCTGCATTTGTAATCTGGAGGTCCCAGGTCTTGGCCCTCCACCCTCCACTACTCACTCCTCGGCTGCGCTTTGTATATAGCCAAATGTTCAGCTTCCTTCCAGTTGGGAATTTCATTCATTCTCTCATTTATAAATTCAATCATGTCTACTGATCCTGAAAAGCCTTATCGGGGAAGTGGTCAATTAGGTATAGATTGAGAATTTATATACTTACTACACTATCCTCAAAGCGCAAAGATATTTGGTTCCTTTTTCTCATTAGGTACGGTGATAAGACGCCTAAAACCTTCTGTGGACGTTCATTTGGTATAATATGGATCCTGATAGGAGCTATAACGTTGTCGCTGTTCACCGCCTTAATGACAAATGCTATCCAAGCTTCCCTGGATGGTACTGGATGTAGGGACATCGGTGGCAAAAAGGTTATTAACCCTAACATGAATACCTAAAACCCTTTGCACCTTAACATCATTATGCCTCTTCTCTATAGTTTCCTCTATACATTTCTTAAGGTGCTGGAAAAAAGAATTTTTTTTAATAATCAAGAGTTTCTTTAGTTGGTGATCATTTCTTTTATTCTCGTGACCCTAATGTTTGATTCAGGTGTGATATTGTAAGAAAATATTAGTTGATTATTTTCTTGGTTTCAAACTAGATTCCCTACATTTTTCAATTTATCCTAAACGAAGCGTCGAAAGGCTTTTCCCTGGAAAAGTTATTTTACCAATAAATGGATCCTACCCTCATCGATCGAACTCAGGAACAACCAAAATGAGTCACAGGGCCGAGTTGTTAAAAGCAGGGTTCAGATAACTCAGCAGTAATGTGAAATCTTATTTAAGATCTGAAAGCTGTAAAGACAGGTTGTTACGATTTTTCCACACTTATTAAATGCTTTTAGGAAAAAAAATAGAGAAAATTATTCGAAAGAGGTTGCTGAACAAAGGTGTAAAGAAACCCGCATGAAATTAACCCCGGATTAGCGCTACTCAGACTTCGAACAGCTAAGCTAGGAATTATGAGCTACCTGAGTCCGAGTTAGCAAGTTGTATGGATTTTAATTGATTGTCGAAGTGGAAAATTGCTCTGGTTTTGTACAACTTCGGATATTGTTGGCCCTTTCAACAACAATGCCTTCCCTGTTCCTATTATTTAGGGTGGGTCTTTCCGGAACTACAACTTAAGTGTACTTTCGTTGTACATGTTTTTCATATTCTTTGCATATTCATATTCTTTGCAAGAGGAAAGTACTTATCATCTGGCAAACTATTTTCGTTGTACAGGTTTTTCGTTGTACAGGTTTTTCATGTTCTTTGCAAGAGGAAAGTACTTAACATCTGGCAATAAGCCTTTACTACGGGTATGCCCACTCCTTTAGACAACAAACGATTCTATACTGCGGTAACCCTCTTCTTACAAGACATTTGAAAACCTGAAAATAGACATGAACCATAGACCGAAAATCATTCTTGCGCAATCTACAAGGGCCCAACTGGCACATAAAAATTTGTCTGACGCTAATTTACTTGTTAGGTGGGTGTGTCCAACAAGAATCCTGAAACGCATATAGTCGCTATGGAGCTGGACGCAGACTTTGTCAGTAAGTAATTCTTTTCAGGCTCTTTCAATGTTCTTGTATAACGCGTTGCATGACCATTGTTCTTCAGGAACGACTACGAAGGTAAAAAAATAAGCTTAAAAATTACCTTTTAATTTCAGTTATATTTCATATACTTTTGTATCAAAACTCTAAAGAGAAATTTGTCCGCCGCTTTTCTCATTTTATTAATGTAAGAATTTGCGTGGGCGACCAAATCAAATAAATTTTTAATTAACAGAGTTCAACAACCTGGATGAAATGCAAGAAAGTCTTAGCCAAGGAACAATTGGAAGAGTGATGGTGGATCACAACACTGCATTTCACTTTTTGGATAAATCTGGTTTAAAACGAAACAGACAGATCCGAATGATTCGTAACATCGATTATCCAATGGAAT
The DNA here is from genome assembly GCF_036669915.1 of Pocillopora verrucosa. Taxonomy (NCBI): domain Eukaryota; kingdom Metazoa; phylum Cnidaria; class Anthozoa; order Scleractinia; family Pocilloporidae; genus Pocillopora; species Pocillopora verrucosa. The sequence goes on along the minus strand of NC_089313.1, from coordinate 3,155,954 downwards.
ATTACCTGGCTCACGTGAGCCATGACGTAATGGCGTCACCGAATGACACGAACGATTCTGATGACGAAGTATTGGCTAGAAAAACTCAGCTTTCGGTTTGCGGGGAAAGCCTGAAAGAGGTATCAGCGGACATTGTTGCAGTTGCAAAAGACGCTGCCATAGAGCAACTTATCCCTGATGAATTACAGGTAGTTAATTGTGTTTTTTGTGAATTTTCTATATTTCACCACGCGCCATTCTTCTCTTCATGTTTAGCATTATTCCGATGCAATCAAGAGTTTGAAAATTATTTGTTTCTTCGTAGACAGCAGATTTGTCCGATGAAATGGAAGGGTTATTCTCCACCGGCTCACAAATGACCAAATTTATATTATTGGCCTTATTGGGAATACTTACCTTCCTAATGATCATCGGCAAACTTTGGGAAGTCTACACCAAACCAACGGTACGCAAGAAGAGAAAAGGTAACTACTTCTTAAATTAATTTACCATAGGTTCCTGCAGAGTAAACATAAAACAGATACCTTTTGAAGAAAACTGTTCTATCTTAATTAATATAAATCGTGGTATTGGTGTAATTCTATATTTTTAAATTCAGATGGCGATCAAAGGCAATGAGACAGTCACTCGTCCTTCAGTTGGTCAGTCTGTCAGTTAGTTAGTCAGGCAGTCAGTCAGTCAGTTAGTCAGTCAGTCTGTCTGTCAGTCAGTCAGTCAGTCAGTCAGTCAGTTAGTCAGTCAGTCAGTCAGTCAGTCAGTTAGTCAGTCAGTCTGTCTGTCAGCCAACCAGACTAAATAGTGGTATTGGTGTAATTCTATATTTTTAAATTCAGATGACAATCAAAGACAATGAGACAGTCACTCGACCTTCATTTGGTCAGTCTGTCAGTTAGTTAGTCAGGCAGTCGGTCGGTCGGTCAGTCATCCAATCAGCCAGTGAGATTTTAATCAGAAATGTGGAAACCTTCGTTACATTAAACAGTTCAATACTTATTGGAAGGTCGGTCTGTCAGTCAAATAATAAGTAATTATGTAAGTCCGTTTGTCAGTGAGAAAATGGTCATTCATTCAAACGATTAATGACCGAATCAAATATCGACTATTTGTGTACTGACAATCGGAAAGACAAAAGTAAAATGTTCAGGGAATAATTCAGTGGTTCATTTCTTTAAATGTCCTCTACAATCCTTCTTCTAGGACTGATTCTTAGCAGCAGGAAGGTGTCAATGATGCAAAACTTCCTGGATTTCAAGGAACGAGTAAAAGACATAACGTCTGATCTACAAAAGTTAAAAGAGGAATTTGAAGGTGCCGCGAACGATTTGTCTCGTGAATACTCAAGACCAAAAGAACGCTCATTTTCTATTAATATGCTTGATCTGAATGTAAAGAGTAAAAATACGGAAACAATAGTATAACACATAAAACATTTTGTCATTTGTAAACTCAGATAACATTTTACTCTTCTGAGATTTCCATGGCCCGTGGTATATTTTTAGCTTGAGCAAAAAAAAGGTGAATGTGTCACACAGAGTAGGACACGTAACTGACTTCTTGTTTATTATGAATTGTATTGAATTCTTTTCCTTCCTTTTTCCTATTCCCTTTTTAATTTCCTTACTTTCGGTTTTTAGGCCAACAAACCAATACGTTATGTTCAGAGAAAGGTAGCGAATGAACCAAGAGGGTTTATAAACTTTCTCATTCCACTGCAATCAGTTTTAGCTGTCTATTGATGAAATAGCTCGCGCTATTAACTACAGACTCTGCCTCGTCCGTCCTGACGGATGAACAGAATCGAGGGTCAAGAATAATAACTTCGGTATTTGCTTTTCAGTGCCTAACTTCTGGGTTTGTTTGTTTATACTCTATGGAATTGAATTTCACAAGTGCTGGGAAAAAGCAAGCTTTTGAGAATGGGTGGTGAAAATTGAAAGTATAAATGAAGAATTCCTTTCTTTATTAATTATTTAAGGAAGAACTTATCATAAAAGATATTGTATAACAATAATTGTTTCTTGACTTCTCTTCGCTTCGTTAGACGAATGCAAGTGTAATTTCTGGCCGGTCACTTTCTCAATTTCTTTCGCAAAAAGCATTCAATTTTATAACATTTCAGGAGACTTTTGGAACCACTGAATTTTAAGATTATGGAGGGCAGATGCAAGTGGTCACCGAAGACTCTAGATTAAAAGTTAAACGTTTCGAAACGTCCCTAATCCTCAAATCCTTACAATTTAATCAAAGTTTTTAGATATTGTATATAACCAATAGATCTGTGTGCCTATAGGGCAGCATAAAAAACACTGATTATAGGAGAATAACGGCCAGTCAAGGACTATTATTCATTTACAGGTAATAAACTCCAATCTAGGTGATGTCTCTCTGAGAAATGTATCCCCGTTTTGCACTTGAATCTTGCACCGTAGTCGCGTTATATATGCTACAAGTGAAAGCTACAACTTGTAAAGTAATTAAAGGAATCTTTACTTTTAGTGATCAAGAAATATACTGATCAATGTATAGTTATAATAACAGGTGAAAAAAAAAAAAAAAAAAAGCTTAGACGTTAGATCAAACAGTGTCCACAGCTATTTATTTTAGGGACCTTACTCCCACACTAGATGATTGGTTCCCTTGACTAAGAATTTTTGGGTTCGCTCTTTTACTATGAACAGATTAATCGTGTCGCGGCAAGCAACTACATGAATGGGCTAACGAATTAGAAGAAAAAGATGACGAATCCTAAATGTTGGCCAAAAAATTAGTTACAAGAAGGAATGAAAAAAGAAAGTCATAACTTTACAGTCTTGGCTCAACCTTTAGTTTTAATTTAGTTTTAATTCTTTCGTGAAAATAGCTGCGGCAGTAAAACATACTCACATATAATAGCTTCTACTACAGCATTAGAATGGAAAGGTTTATAATACAGACCAGATACAGATTTTAAGTCTAATAAACAAAAGTATTGTACAAAATAAAATTACAAAATTATGTCTTGACTATAAAATCGTCTCTGCTTGATGGGTTACAATTATGTTACCATCATTTTTGAGGGTATGAGGCGTTGCAGCGCGCCGTGCAAGGCAAGCTCCGCTATTACACAATTATCTAGCTGCGAAGTGAACTGGAAAATATAATAGTATGTATCGGTTAATCGAACAAAAACTAGTAAATAAATGACGAATTCAATTCATCAATTGAAAAAAAAATCATTTAAGTAATGAAATTTTCAAATAACATCAAGTGATCTTATCTAGACCAATTTGCAATAACAAAAATAATAACTCTAATGGTTGATTGGCCCAGAAAACTTGAGCTATCCTCTCAACCTAGCGGATGCAAAACTAATAGCAACTGCAACTTGCTCATTCCCATTTTTCCTGCTTTTGAAGCAGTTTGCTTGTTTTCTTTGAGTTCTCTTTGGTTAATGATAATGTAAAGTGTTCTTCTGATGGGTTGCTTTAATAACTTTGGTTTTGTTTTTCAACTCTCAGAACATAACTCCTCTATGTACAAAGTTTCAATCACAAGAGTCAACACTTGATTTTGTTAGGGATACAGCAAAAATCCCCAGCCATACAATAATTTTACAAGATTAAAACTGGCCTTCCTTGCCTCCATAGTCCAGGAAATTGACCCACCCAGCCTGAACTTATCCCAGTTTCACTTTAGCATAAAGAGGAGTATTACTATTCCCCCAACCCCCCACCCGATCAGTTGCCAGTCCATCGCAAGGTCACCCCCAGCATTTTATTAGGCTTCCCTGACAATCCGCTGGTACTCGTTTATACTCCTAGGTGGAAAGAGGCATGGGAGAGAAAAGTGTCTTGCCCAAGAACACAACCCATTGACCCCGTCAGGTCTCGAACCCAGACCTCTCGATCCAGAGTCCAGTGCACTGACCATGCATTAGGCCATTGGAAGACGTCTAAGGCGAAGTGGGGACAGAGTAGAAGCACAGAACAAATGAGCCGACTGTTTCTTATGCTGACTTTACCTACCTTATTTATGATAATGATTGCAATTTGACCAACGACTATTTAAATTTTTCCTCTTTGCTGTAAAATGTCAGAGGTAACAAAGGCCTCTGCTCTAAAACATGGATGACTGCAAGACCTTTGATTAGAGAATGATACATGTTAAATGAAACTTATTTTCATAAGACAGATTTGCAGCTTGGCTCACTTGAAAAAGAGGGTTTTTAAAACCGAAAATTACCTGTAATACGTATGGAAAACGTCTGGTGGCTGTCAAAATGTGACAAATGACATAACGATGAATTCTTCCGTCCAGAAGAACATATAGATAGAATGTCATTACTAATAATTTACAAACTCTGCTCATAGGAATGAGCTAAAATAAGATAAAGCTATTTAAACGTTACAATTTCTCGCCTTATTGCAGCAGTGTTTCATGAGGCGCATCTTTTTCCTGGATTAAGAGAGCTTCAGCAAAGTCTTTTTTAATCTTCTGCAAGTCGCTAGATAATTCTCTGAGTCTATTTTCAAGACTCTGAAATTTCTCCGCCACGAATTTCTTCCTGTTAAAGTGGGTTGGATTATCTTCTTCGCTTCCTTGGTCACACTTGCGCATATCTGAAGAATTAAAGAAATGCGGGATCTGTCAAAGCCTAATTAAGCAAAAAAAATTGTATTTAGGAACCGTCAGTATCTATCATAAAATTGGGGGTTAGCGGGACGGGGAGGGAGTTACTTCGGAGGATCTGAGTTGCATCACAATTTATCTGATCCTCCGTAAGGCTCTGTTGAATTCTAATGATCTCCCTTTATGCTCTGATAGGTCCTCCCTCCGTACCCCCTGAAAACTACGCATTCCCCCCCCTCCTCCCGCGAAAACCTCTGACCCGCCCTGCCAAAAATGACAATGTTTGTTGATGGTAGAACAAGGACAAATTGAATCAAAATATTTCAACAGGGGTTAAACTTACCTTTCCTTTTTAGAATCGCAGGATTACAGGAATTCAAGCCCTCCCAAGCCATCACAATGATGACAAGTCCGAGGAATATCCCAAGAAGACTAAATAAGATAAACCGGGTTATTTCTGAGCCACTTGAGAATAAACCATCCATTTGATCAAATAAGGCTGTTGTCTAAAAACAAAAAAACATTAAAGAAGAATAGACTCAACCACTTAGAGTTGTTTAAAGGACAAGGGTAGTCCTTGTTTTCCATAGGTATCCTTCTTTTCCCATTTTTCCAGAACAGACAACAAACAATTAGTTTATTTCTCTCATTACAACAAAAAATGGTTGGTGACGCGCCATTTGTCTCTTGGGCTACTCAGAGGTGAATACTGCTTGTTATTCACCTCCGCTAATTAGCCAATTAGCGCGCGTGAAAAGTACTATTGACTTGTGTGGTATATACTAACACCTTTTACCAGATAAGTTTGAGTATTTCCATGACCTGTTTGCGAGGTAATGCATGAATAGTATAGGGAGAGGTTATTTGTTAATTTACTCTGGGTGTTAAAGGATAAGAGACTAAAGAAAAGCGTCTAATAACTGTAGAAGAAGGTGTTCCGCAACTTTGCAAGCGTTCTTTCATCATCAGAGGGCTAAGCTACCTAAAACGAACCTCTCATATTTAGCCGGCCAGTTAAAGCCGTATGGCGACAAAAAAAAAATTTTGTATGGTCGTGTATCAAAAACATGACATGAGTACCAACAATTACTCTTGACCACTTTAGTTTATAAGTGTTGTAGGAGACTACCTGGAGTTCTGCGGGTATCAGGTCACCTGAGGCCATTTTACTTTCTCCGCGCAATTCTGTGGAATCTTCCTTTAATGCTGGTCCACATTCCACCACTTTTTTTCTCTTGACAATTTCTGGATCGGTGTCATTTGTAACGTTCACTGGTGCCGTGTATACATGCACCAAGTAATAATCCATCGGATAATCGATATTGCGAATCATTCGTATCTGCCTGTTCTTTTTCAGTCCGGATTTATCGAGGAAGTAAAATGCAGTATTTCGATCTACAAGGACTCTTCCAATGGTTCCTTCACTGAGTTTTTCTTGCATCTCTTTCAGGCTTCTAAACACTGTAATATCAGATATTTCTGGATCAGTCCAGTCGCAAGGGAAGTCACTTAAAAAAGGTTAAAAAACCTTTGAGACTTTATCCAGTTGGTAGTTTGTCAGAAGAGGTGTCACTGACATGTATTTTTAGAGTAAGGTATGGCCTCATGATATGGGAGGACTTTCCCGTCTGGGTGAAGTCAATCCCCTCCCCCTCCCCCTCCCCGTCTCCCTCCTCTTCCCCCCTCTCGTGGCTCTGTGTTTGTGTACGTTTGTATTTGAATGGGAAGTCATACTGGCGTGTGCCTCCGAATGAATAATTGCCACGGAGTCGGGTGAAATCAGAACTATCCCTGAATCCTTCGGTGAGACGGGAATCAGGAGCACATGCCTGATCTTCGTTAATCCAGTATGGCATCGTCACGTTAATTTACTAAGGAAGACAGAGGCATTTATAAATTTTATTTGTGAACGGAATGTTGTCAATAGATATAACCTTAGCGAAAATTGTTACTTACCAATTATCTTCGCGTCGAACTGCTTTGCCACAATTTGTGTATCAGTATTTTTGATAAACAAACCAACCTAAGGTGAATGACACTACATAAGAACAGCTTTTATCTTCTCTTGCGCATGTGTTGGGTGACTTCATTTTTTTCATAACCTTTCCCCCTTGCACGCGACTACATCCTTTGGACTTTTCACTGTTACAAGGACGAACTTAGTAAGTAATGAATCAGATAACTCACTCAGCAATAGTCAGTAATTGATAGGTCTCAAGGAACAGTGCTTACATATTATGGTAAATCAACAATAAAATCGCACGTAAAAAAACTTAATAGGGCCTGGTGAAGATTTGATCTGTCATCTTGGAATCTCCACATATTTTTGGGTGAATTGCGTGACTACTTCGCAATTCATACACCTAAAATTTACAAACAATAAGTTGGTATTCAGTTAGGAAGATTCTGGAAAGATTGCGGAGTGATACTGTCAGCGAAGAGGGTATTACTGGCGATAGATTCTACGAAGAAAGTTATGAAGGCTTTCGGAACGAGTCTGAGAGCTCAGACCATGATGTTACACGCTCAAGGGTGGCCCGCAGCGAGATGTTTCGTTTTTCTTTCTTTTTGTTTTTTCTTGTTTGAGTTTGTGCATAGACTGCAAGCAGTCTCCACTTTTCGGAGAGGTCCGTCGCACGAGTCAAAAAATATCAGCGAACAAAAGAACACAAATTGATGATAGCGTGGCGCGCGGAAATGTGCAGATGAGGCACGCCGCGGCGCGCCAATATCAATTTTTTCCACGGTTACTTTTGTGCTTTTTATTTTTGTGTTTTTGATTGGTGCGACGGACTTTATCAAAAAGAAGGGACCACTCTTATCCTTGCCCGTGTAAGGTTAGCATCCACCCTAAAGGCCATGATTTACCAGATTATCATCAATCCATAGAAATATTAAAATGAGTTGATAGGCCAGGTTTATGGAAATAACACAGACAACGATGTCAACTTCGTATTTTTTACTTTTGACAACTCTCACCTCTTTACCGCTGATATCTTTGCATTTTGAGCCATCCAGAGCAGTGTTCATAGCATTTGTGACCATGGCAGTGAACAGCGATAACAATATCGCTCCAACAAGGATCCAAATTATGCTAAATAACCGTCCAGGAATCGACCTTGGTATTTTGTCACCATACCTAAAAAGGGAGACAAAAATTAATTTATAGGGGTGGATACAGAATGAAGATCCAGGGATCTGGACCTGGGTATTTTTACAACCAGAATTATTGAAACGTCAGGATCGCATGTCACTACGAACAGTAGTTGAAATTTACTTATCTTAGGTTCTACTATGAAAAGAGAATTTAATTTGCGCTTTCTGAATCAAAGCTTGGGTTCCCCTGTCATAAAACCCTTGATCCAGCTCTGGTGTGAGTACAAGCGCAGGTCCATCTGACAGTTTTTATACTCTTGACAGAATTCAGGGTAAAAATTGGTAACGCTTTTATTTTAACCAAAAAAACGTTCATCATAGACCTAGTGGAGCTTCGAGCGAAAAAATTCAACGTGAATAGCCATTCCTGAAAGTTTTATCCTTCGCTTTTAAACCTGTTCAATCTTGCAGCTTGCGACTTAAGGTTACTTCACACCTTAGCGGGTGTCCTTCGCGAAAAATTCGTACGCGCTTTAGTTCGTAGAATCCTAGCAAACTATACACCTGAAGAAAGCTTAATAACTGCATTTTGCGATAATAATATAATTTAAGCGACTTTTCTTTTAAGGAAGTGTCAGGAGCCGTTCAGGAGCCGGTATCAAGGCATCAAAAAACAAAAGTGTGTCAGGCTTTCTAGATATTCTTATCGGTTGTCTAAATATCGACATCTAAAGTTGGAGTAGCTAAAAATATGCCGGTCGTGTTGCGTTAATAGACGCAATGGGACAAATATTTCAAATATCAAAATTTTTCGACACATTTTCGTTTGTTATTATTCCTAGGATGTCGGCGAAATTTGACGAAAATTTGTCAAATCTAAATACCCTATAAATTCGGTCAAAGTGGTTGTACTCCTCCCAAAATCAAATGCGAGATTTTAGCTCATAAAGGTTCCCAAACTTAATGTTCTCCAAACAGGAGATTGTTTCGCCTCCATTTACGCAACACACCTCCCGTATTTTAGCAACTCCGACTTTAGATGCCGACATCTAGACAACCAATCAGAATATCGAAGAAGCCTGACACACTTTTGTTGATTGATGCCATGTGAATAACTGTGGCATCCGATACCCGATAAATTCAATAGAAGTACCTTCGGTCGTTTCACGCCTTACCGGCTCCTAACACTTCCTTAAAAGAAAAGTCGCTTAAATTATATTTTCTTCGTAAACTGCAGTTATTAAGCTCTCTTCTGCTATATAGTTTGCTAGGACTTTAGTAAAACTTGCGCACGTACGATTTTTTTCCCGAAGGACACCCGCGAAGATGGGAAGAAACCTTAAGAGAGCAAAGATACGTGGTTCAAAAACGCCAGCTTACACTTCCGACGAAATAGGTGGCTAGCGGCGTCTTTATATCTTTAAGCCGTGCTTAAAACATGAGATTTGTCCATGAATTAATCATAACTAATATTTTTCGCTAGGGGGAGGGGGGTAGGGTTTGGAGGATTTTGGTTGTGTTAAGGTAGAATTTACCTGATACCCCCATAAGGCTCTGTAATAACCATACCCCCCCCCCCATTGACAGTTATACTCGGTTGACAACGACCCATATCCACCCCATTCCCTCTAGAAACCACGCAACCCCGCCTCTCCCCCCCAAAAAAAAATAAATAATCGACCCCTCCCTAAGGCGATAAATATTGACTGGTCGCTGAGAAGAAAATGCACATGACAATGTGCCGCCAGTGTTTTTGCTCTCTAACCCGCGAAGTTTTTTATTAAACAAAAGAAAAATAAGATGACTTACCCTACTGTTGTAAGTGATACCACTGCCCACCAGAACCCCTGAGGCGATCCAATTGCAAAAGATGGTGAAAAATACTCTTCATTTTCTCTATGTTCCTGAGGGATTCAAAACAAAAGCATGGTCTTCAAATGAATACTACACATCCGTCCACAAGCCAAATTATTTAAATTATAACGACCTACCCCTGCGCGCGCTACGAGCTCGCTCATACCGTTTCGATATCTCAGGAACACAATTTTCTTTTACCTGATTAAAATCTTTCACGATAATCTTCGATTTCAGACAGTTTGAGTTAATTTCGAGTGTTTTTTTCTATAAGTTTAAGCACTATGAGTGTTGATGAACAAAGATGGCCAATCATGAGATTAGACTAATTCATCATTGAATTCTCTAGCGCTTTGAAGTTTCCTAAAAAATTAAATTGCGTATGCATTAACTTCCAGCATTTAAAAATGTTTATTCATTATAAATACGTTTTCTAGGCCAATGATACTCACAAAAAGCCAAATGATAACCCCAGATATTCCTGATAAAAGTATGATACAAGCCAATATCGGCCACTGTGACGTGATGGAAGTCATCAACTGTTTCCGCGAATCCTGCTCGCATAACTTTGTATTCACTATCATTGAACACCCGGATGAGACAAATGCTCGGATGAGCGTGACATTGGTTTCAGTCGTCAGCTTAGCTTTCATGTCGGACAGAATAGGAAAAGCAAAATCCACTTGCTTTTCTTTAATCAGTTTGATCATCTCGTCGTAGTCACGTACAAAGATTGGATCCAGGAAGCAGTTCAGATGAGATTCCGTTGACTTTTTTTCATCAAAACAAGTGTTATTTATATACTCCATGAGCGGTTTGTACATAAAGCCTCTGTTTGACTTGTTACTAGTTGTGTTCATTATATATGGAGGCACGTCCAAAAGAGCCATTTTGTATCGGCATTTGGTGTCGCTGGAATGTGCCTGACGGGTTTCACGCGTTCGTCGCTCTTGCCGGATCTCACGAGTCCCAGGGATTAATTTCGATTTATGACTTGAATAGCTAGCAGCAGGCAAGGTAACGAAGCAAACCAGAACTACGATGAATCCAATCGTGACTCTATACATATTGAATTCTGCGGAATAAGAAGTTTATCGTCAAAGTTTAAATTGTCCCCGAACCAGAGACGAAGATGAAAGGAAACAGCTTTCTACGTTGTTCATGAATTAGTTTATTCCATAGTTTTCTTTTCAATTAAAATATTTATGATCTATTAAATTCTTACCCGGTTTATAAATTATTCAGAGTTCCATCTTTTAGTGAAAAATTTCAGTTCAAAAATTGCTTCCACGTTTCCTGAGAATGGCAAATTGGAAGTGGCTTTCTTTTTTTCACTGTTGTTTTTTTTACTCTTTTTGAGCAACCGAAACTAGTGAAGTCGGCAAGTTAAGAAAAAGTAATGAGCCGCAGAAAAAATACCCTCATGAACGTAATGTAAACGAATGCAAATCGGGGATAGCGGTTTATTTTGCTTGGAGGCAGGTGCAAATTCAACCCTACAGTGTGTAATTAAAATTACCACAACAAAACCGTCTTTAAAGGGAGTGTTGAATCGAAGCGAAATATTCACACCAGGACTTGGTAGGGATGTGGCCATTTCTACGTAAAGCACGAGGGATGAGCAAATAAAATGGACAAAGCTCAAGAAATTTGGAAACAATTTTTCACAAAATTCCGACGAGGATTGTTTCTGCAAACAATAAAGAAATTGTATGAATAAATTGCCATGATTACGATACAATATTTCGAGGAAACACGTACCTTTTTGAAAAGGAAAAAAGACCGAAACATTGTTGCATGCTGCATGTTAATTGAACAACTCAAGAACGAATGTGGAAATTTTGTTCGTAGTCGTCTATTCCGAGGAGTTCGGTCAGTGTAAGAATAAAATACAGCATAAAATGGCTGGAAAAAATTTCAGGTCTTAAATAATGCAACGTTATACTCACCTCCAAATCCTGCTATCGGCATAAATCATGCGAAAAGAGAGCTTGAAGGTGGGAAAACTTCGCACTGGACGCAGAAAACAGGAGAGTCGAATCCAAGTTAATTAAAACCTTCACTAGCAAATTAAGACGATACCGGCTGTGAACGAAGATTTTATCTTAAAGAGTTAGGAACATGATCCATTAGAACATATATTTTAGCGCTAATGGCGGCTGGCCGGCTGGTATTTTTATTGAAATGATTGACTACAATTTGCTGACACCTCTTATCGTCGCTTGGGTAAAAAATACGAGAAAAACAAATTTGCAGTCCTGCTGAGAATACAAGCAATGACTATCGCTTGAGTAAGATAACGAACAGCCAAAACGAACGGAAAAGGTAATAAATTGTTTGTATTCCTGGTATAAATGAAACTTTGCTTACTAACAGTGCTGCGATAGAAAAATGTGATGCTTTTTTTAACCAGTGGCAAACACCAAAAATTTGCAAAAAGGAACCAAAAAAGGAAAAATGTTTATGCTGTCTTGAAGTGCCGGAGGACTGTACTGAAAGTATTTTCAAAATATTCGTAGCGAGATTTTCAGGCAAACGCATATATTTGTATTTTTCTTTATGTGCATTTGTGATAATCCTCTGAGGATTTCACAGGGAAGAAATCTATACAAATTTTGCATTATATTCTTTCTTTAAAAAGATATGTTGTGTCATTTTATATAAAAAGCACGGACTATTATCTCTGAAAAATAGTGACTCAATCACCAGAAGTGTTGATCGAGCGCGGGATCGAAAGCAGGAAGGCTCCAGATTCCACTTACCTTGACTTACTGCAGTTGTAAAAGAGTTATATATTTGCTGAAGTACATGTTGTGTGAAATATCAAACGCAGTGAAATTTAATCTCCCTTTCAACAAAAGACAAGGATCGCTGAATAATTGTAAGTCAACAAGAGTCTCACAGCTCACGGGGTGCAGCTGCCGATTACGAAATATGGCCATCATTCATTGGTCCATTGTTTCAGGTATTTTTGGTTAACCACTAAAATGATTTTGACTCTCTTGAATTGTCAATCTATTTATTTATTATTCTTAAGGCCTTATCCACTCATCTTAACTCCTTTTAACTTTTCTTTTGGGTCAGGGCTAAGAACCCGTAACTTCCACTAAAATTATAAACGAATATTAAGCTTACTATCAACAAAATCTGGTCAAAACTAATAGAATTTCGTTTTTTCGCTCTTTAGTCAAAGAAAGAAGTCAAGTCTGATTTTTTGGGGAAATAAAAATTACAGAATCTTGAAAATAGGGAGATATGGCTGAGAGAATATCATAACTCTTTAACTCCCATGGGTAACCAAGACAGAATTTCACCTTACATTATCAATACAAAATCAAGCAGACAAGTAATGACAATAAAGAAAAATATAAATTAGTGGATTATTAGTCGATCCAATACCAAGTGCTCCGAACTAATATCACAAGATTTACGAGGCAGACAGTGAGGAGAATTGCTAATGAGATCGTGGGAGTTAAAGGGTGTTAGTTAGCACAGTGTTAACGTTTTCTGCGGGGTTTCATCTGGGATTTTTATTTGCATATTTTGTTTGAAATCACGACGTCTTGCACCACACAACGAAGGGGAATTTCTGTAATATTTCGCAACACGTTAACAAATCAGATTCCTCATCAAAAAAAGAATCGTCGTGAGAGAGCCCAGGCCGAGAAAACAGAAGGCAAATTTTTTTTTTCTTTTGCTTGCTTTACTCAATTTTCTTCATGTTCTTCAATTGAGGATGAACATTAGGACTTCGTTGAACTATCGAAAATTCGTTTTCCCCGTTTCGCGAAATTACCTTTCCCGTGAATTTCGGGGTTTTTCGTCTGGAGACATAACAGGGGGTCGATGTCGCGTTCCATTGGTCGGCGGTTTGACTGCAATGACATGCGAAAAATGTGAATTTCTTTGGAGAACGAAAACTCGAGGCTGGTTTTTATGCAAGTTACCTCTACTAAAACGAATTTACAGGGTATATAGATTTGTTGGATTTTCATGAAAATTGGCCAGAATCCAGTAAACTTAACAAACATGAAATTTAAAAATCATCAGTTTATTTACAATTAGTTGAAATAAGACTCACAGGGGTGAGGGTTTGGGAAGAAGTCTACCTAGTTTCCAAACTAAGGCCGTGAATGACTAAACTAAAAGACTTTATGCAAAATTTTCCCTAATATTCTATGGTTTTACAATATCTTAATTCTTCATTAAAGGGTCCTTACACCACTTATACGGTGAAGATTATCCATTCTTTATAAGGTAGGTATACATATTGTCTCGTCATCCAGAAACTCAAGCTTATGCAAATACAGACACGGAAAACTTGGGGGCTTACAGAAGCCCCTAGCAGAGAATTTAAACATACTGATAAAATTTTTAGAAAAAACCAGGAAAGATTTATTACTCGACGTTTCGGGGTCATCGTGACTCCATTATCAAGAGACTAGTTTAAAAACATGCAAATAAGGAAAGGTACAAGAATAGCATAAATTAGAATGAACGGCTTAAACAAACACCTTGGCGCGGATGGAATCCGTTTGCACGTTCAGTGTTGGCTTACGCATGCGAATATACAACATTTCATTAACAAGGCAATCAAATTTGCCGTTACATTTCGCGATGACGTTGAATTGCTCGATCAAGCGTTCAGGCATTTCACTATTGTGCTGGAGGTGGTAGTGTTTGTAGATAGAAGATGATTTCCTTGTGTGCCCTTCTACGCGCTCGTGTAAGTGACCACGAGTATAGCCCACATACCCTGCATCACACAGGTTACATTTAAATTCATAAACGATACATTGTTGGTTAACAATAGGGGGCTTAATTTCGTGTTGCTTAAGCTGTTGATCGAGCTTAGGGCTAACGAACACTGGTTGGACAGTCACGCTTAACTTCGAGCTTAGACTGTTCAGTTGTTGTTTAACATGATTAGCTGACGACTGGTCCTTGAAGGGTAACACTAATCTCACAATCTCCGATGGTACGTCTGGTGATGGACAGGGCTCTGCAGATGAAATCCTTCTCTCAACGAACCGCTTGATTGCAGTTTCAACCAGTGGCTTTGGGTATTTCAAGTTATGAAAAACCCCTCTAAGGCGGTCACATTCCTCGGAGAAGAAAGACCAGTTAGAAGATAATCGATAAGCGCGATCCACCATGGTGTTAACTAGGCTGCGCTTGTACTTAATATCAACATGACTCTGGAAATGCAGAAGGAGACCCGTGTTGGTTCTTTTGATGTAGACCTTGTAGACCTGTAGACCTAGAAAAGAACCAACACGGGTCTCCTTCTGCATTTCCAGAGTCATGTTGATATTAAGTACAAGCGCAGCCTAGTTAACACCATGGTGGATCGCGCTTATCGATTATCTTCTAACTGGTCTTTCTTCTCCGAGGAATGTGACCGCCTTAGAGGGGTTTTTCATAACTTGAAATACCCAAAGCCACTGGTTGAAACTGCAATCAAGCGGTTCGTTGAGAGAAGGATTTCATCTGCAGAGCCCTGTCCATCACCAGACGTACCATCGGAGATTGTGAGATTAGTGTTACCCTTCAAGGACCAGTCGTCAGCTAATCATGTTAAACAACAACTGAACAGTCTAAGCTCGAAGTTAAGCGTGACTGTCCAACCAGTGTTCGTTAGCCCTAAGCTCGATCAACAGCTTAAGCAACACGAAATTAAGCCCCCTATTGTTAACCAACAATGTATCGTTTATGAATTTAAATGTAACCTGTGTGATGCAGGGTATGTGGGCTATACTCGTGGTCACTTACACGAGCGCGTAGAAGGGCACACAAGGAAATCATCTTCTATCTACAAACACTACCACCTCCAGCACAATAGTGAAATGCCTGAACGCTTGATCGAGCAATTCAACGTCATTGCGAAATGTAACGGCAAATTTGATTGCCTTGTTAATGAAATGTTGTATATTCGCATGCGTAAGCCAACACTGAACGTGCAAACGGATTCCATCCGCGCCAAGGTGTTTGTTTAAGCCGTTCATTCTAATTTATGCTATTCTTGTACCTTTCCTTATTTGCATGTTTTTAAACTAGTCTCTTGATAATGGAGTCACGATGACCCCGAAACGTCGAGTAATAAATCTTTCCTGGTTTTTTCTATGCCTTTGCTTTAGCAAATCCCTGCTGATCAAGTGATAAAATTTTGTAGAAGTAATCTTGCAGAAGTGCCTTTTTGATCGAAACGTTCAAGGTTATGCATGAGTTTCATTTTTCATTTCCTATAAGTCTGAGACGTCACATTTTGCTTAATCCTTTCAAAAAATGAACGAATAAGACTGAACTATAACCAAAACCTTAGACTAAACTAAATCTTCTTTTATTGTAACTAATTTTTTAGCCGAGATTCAAGATTCGTCATCTTGTTTTTTTCTAATTTGCCAGCCCATTAGACTCTCATTCCTGTAGTTGCTTGCCGCGACACGATCTATTTTTTCATGGTACAAGAGCGAGCCTAAAAATTCTTAGTCAAGGGAACCAATCATGTAATGTGCGAGTAAGGTCCCTAAAATAATACGCTGTGGACACTATTTGATCTAACGTCTAAGCTTTCTTTTTTTTTAACCCAGAATTATAACTGTACATTGTCCACCATATTTCTTGATCGCTAAAAGTAAAGATTCCTGTGATAACTTTCCAAGATGTAAACATCATTTAGCTTTCACTTGTGGCATATCTAACGTTACAAAAATATGCTTCTATATACAGTCTTGCCTGAATTAAAAAATATATTAATTGATAAACGAAAAAATTATCGATTACGGTGCAAGATTCAAGTGCAAAACAAGGATGCATTTCTCAGAGAGAAATCGCCTGTGGAGTTTATTATCTGTAAATGAATAATAGTCCTTGACTGGCCGTTATTCTCCTATAGTCAGTGTTTCTTATGCATGCTCTAAGCACACATATCTATTGGTTATATAAAATATTGAAAAGGATTTAAGGATTAAGGACGTTTCGAAACGATTAACTTGTAACCTGGAGTCTTCAGTGACCACTTGCATCTGCCCTCCATAATCTCAAAATCTAGTGGTTCCTAAAGTCTCCTGAAATGTTATAAAATCTCTTGCTTTTTGCGAAAGAAATTGAGAAAGTGACCAGCCAGAAATTACACTTGCATTTACTTAACCAAGAGAAGAGAAGTCAAGAAACAATTCTCGTTATATTATACCTTTTATGATAAGTTCTTCCTTAAATAATTGAAAAAGAAAGGAATTCTTCATTTATACTTCCAATTTGCACCACCCGTTTTCAAAAGCTTGCTTTTTTCCAGCACTGGTGAAAATTTAATTCCATAGAGTGTAAACAAACAAACCCAGAAGTTACACACTGAACAGCAAATACCAATGTAATTATTCTTAACCCTCGATTCTGTTCATCCGTCAGCACGGACGAGGTAGAGTCTATAGTTAACTGTGCAAGCTATTTCATCAATAGACGGCCAAAACTGATTGCAATGGAATGAGAAAAATTTATAAACCTTCTTGGTTAACTTGCTACCTTTCTCTGAAAACGACGTATTGGTTTGTTGGCCTAAAAACTGAAGTAAATAAATTAAACAGGGAATAGGAATAAGGAAGGAAAACAATTCAATACAATTCGTAATGAAAAAGAATAAGTCAGTTACGTGTCCTACTCTGTGTGACACATTCACCTTTTCTTTTTGCTCAAGCTAAAAATATACCACTGGCCATGGAAATCTCAGAAGAGTAAAATGCTATCTGAATCTATTAATGACAAATTTTTTCAGCGAGTTATAGTTTTGTTTCAGTATTTTCACTCTTTCCTTTCTGATCAAGCATAATAAAAAATGAGCGTTCTTTTGGTCTTGAGTATTCAGGAATGCCTACAGGAGACAAACTGTTCACGGCACTTTCAAATTCCTCTTTCAACTTTTGTAGATCAGACGTTATGTCTTTGAGTCGTTCCTCCAAATTTTGGATGTTTTGCATCATTGACATTTTCCTGCTGCGAGGAATCAGTCCTAGAAGGATCGAAGAGGACATTTTAAGAAATGAACCACAAAATTAATCCTTGAACATATTACTTCAGTCTTTCCGTTTGTCAGTACACAAATAGTCGATATTTGATTCGGTCATTAATCGTTTGAATGAATTACTATTTTCTCACCAACAAACGGACTGACATAATCACTTATTATTTGATTGACAGACCGACTGCCTCTTCCAACTGTTCCTTGGCTAAGATTTTTTTTTGCATTTCGTGTACGTTTTTGAACTCTATTAACTGAAAATTTATTTGATTATTTCTCCACTGAATGCAAGTTCTTACATGAATAAAACGAAAAAAACGGCGGAAAAATTTCTCCTTAGAGTTGTGATAAAAAAATGCACGAAATATGACTGTTTGGAATTAAAAAGTAATTTTTAAGCTTATTTCACTACTTTCGCAGTCGTCCCTGAAGAAAAATGGTCGTGCAACACGTTATACAAGGAAATTGAAATAAACCTGAAAAGAAATACAAAGTCTGCATCCAGCTCCATAGCAACTATATGCGTTTCAGGATTCTTGTCGGGCACACCCACCTAACAAGTAAGTTGGGATCAGACAAATTTTATGCGTCAGTTGGGCCCTTATACATAGCACTATCATAATTTTCGACCTAAATTGTTAAAACAAGCACAATTTTTCCTTTTTATTATGAAAATAACACTGCAAGCCTAATCAGGATATTTTTTCTTATTTTGAAGAAAAAGTTACCAGAGTCATGACTTGTTTTGTCTCCAAGACCGATTATTTTCAAATTCGGTTCATGTCTTTTTTCAGGTTTTCAACGTCTTGGAAGAAGAGAGTTACCGCAGTATACAATTGTTCGTAGTCTAGAGGACTGGGCACATCCGTGGTGAAGATTGCATCGTTTATAGTTCCCACTTTCACAGGCAACAAAATGGTGCCGAAGAGAAACTTACATTTTGACACGTCAAGTCACTGCTTCTCGTCTGGAATCCAATGGTTGATTATGTTTTGTCAAAGCAAGTATGTATCTCAAAATGAAGAGGATTTAATGCTTAATTGACGACAAATGTATAATTTGGACTTCATTGTTTCTTTTTTCTTTTTTTTTGGTAAAGCACACTTAAAGAAAAAGTAGCATAATTTTCAAAAACGGGCATAATTTTAAGCATCATTTGGAAAATGATTGAGCAATGCCACTAGCATAATAGGCTTCTTTTACTAGCACAATCTATAAGGGCTTAGTGCCAGATGATAAGTACTTTCTCTTGGAAAGACTATGAAAAGTCTGTACAACGAAACTGCACTTCAGTTGTAGTTCCGGAAAGACCCACCATAGATAAAAGGAACGGGGAAGGCACTTTTGTTGAAAGGGCTAATGATAGCCGAAGTTGCAAGGGTCTTTTTTCATCTACAAACAAATAAGCTAGCGGCTTAAGAACTTTCGTATCCCCCCTCTTTCTCATTCGAGAAAGGACCTGCTCTTGTAGATTTCAATTTGGGAAATTTTGTGAGCCATTTTGATGTCATTTTTCACCGGCCTATTTGTAGGTGCCATGAAAGCAGCTTTCAATGGCCTCCAAATGCAGAGAAATTGCTGGTAAAGAGGTGTAAATCCTTTCGTTCCTCGGTATTAATTAGAAGAGAGCCGCTAGTTTGGCTAATGTTAGTTTCCATTTTGAAGCACTTAATAGGTACTTCTGTTAGTCTTGTTACATAGGAAAAGGCCAGGTTAGCTGAAGTAAGCCCTTCCGGAATTTCTGTTATCAATCGCTGTATGGGCTAAATATAGTAGACGAGGATTTTAAAGACAATATGCAAACACCTCGGTAAATTCTGATTAATTATATAAATTTACAGCTTCCTCTTGCTAAATTTCAATTAGACACCCACTTGAAAATAGGGCGAAACAGCACAAGCGACTGCATTATTTAGAAAAGTTTATAAGATTACCTTTACAACACAGTAAAACTTAATATCTTCAACTCTTCTAAAAAAATGGACCATGCGAGTTTTTCTTCATACTTACCAGTTGTTGGCGGCAGTCCACTCGTTATGGGCGTGAAATACAATCTCGTTGATGGGGATTTTAATGACTTCCTAAGATAAGATTTAGTTGAAGATGGGTAAACCACTTTACATGAAAAGTTCTGACGAGCACTTTCGTAAATTAGTGCATTTTTGGATAGCCTTATCATGCATGTTGCCTCAAAATGATGATTATTTTATTATGATTTTCTCTAAGGTATTTTTCTCGAAAATTATCTCTATATGATGCCGTATAAACTGATACCGACTAAAGAGATTAAAAATAAATTTTCCTTTTTGTAAGATAAAGCGAAATGAAACCTAGAGCAACTCTAACTTAGGTCATATCGATTGAATTAAGGACCTACCGAGCTGCTTTAATAACTATTAGAAATAACTGCAATGCAAAAATCAAATATACTGGTATTCAAATTAAATCCATATACTAAGCAAAATTTTGATAGTTTATCACTATTTTTTTTCTTCTGAAATTTACGAGAAATGTACTTTAACATGAATATGTTTCTAATAAGTTGAGCTTAAATTATACGTGGGTTTATTCCCTCTCGATATTCAGTTAAAATTATTAGAAAAACATGGCTTTGGTGATTTAATTTGATAAAGCCTAAAACACTTGACAGAGGAAAAGGATTCGTAAACGCGTCACCGCTTAGGAGAGATGTTTATCAAAAGGGGTTAGTTACATTTAGCTCTGGTGTAATACAACCTTATCACCCTCATTAATATCGCTTTCCCTATTTATTCCCTGGTGACACTCTTCCATACAAATTCAAAACGACTTTTAACGAAAATCCGTTTTAAGTTCTTAACTTTAATGTCATTGTCTCTTTTATCTTATTATGAGGAAACAGTACCGCTAAGAATTACTTTGAGGATTCTTCCCGGGAGTTGGTACGAAAACAGTTTCCTTCTCATCCAGAATGGTTAATGAGCACGATGATATCCTTAAAAAGACTAAATGCTCCCCATAACTCTTAATGTTGTGCTTATGATGAGTTCCAAAGCTTTCTATATTTCTGCAGCTCATTTCGCAAATGATGGTGGTGTAAATTATGCGCTCTTTAAAGGATATAATGATAACATTCTCAATTCGCGACCTTTTGATCCTTGATTTAACCGCAGATTTATTATTGTAAAAAGTTGTCCAATGCCTTGATTGCTCCATCATTTGCAGCTGAACATTCTTATTCTTTTGGCGTTCTGTACATTGACTGTGCAAACCAACATGTGAATGACAGTAATAAAGTATGCAAAGAAGGCAAAACTCGCACCTTTTGTCCGCCCTCGCTGAGAATTTTAACAAGTTGTTTTCGGTAGCTTCGAAGTGTCGCCGGCATTCTAAGGAATCGCTTATCGAGGAAATGAGAGATAAAAGTTAACTTCGTAGGACGTCTGCTATTTGCTTCACAGCGTTGCAAGGGAGGAGCGATTTGTATTTTGAATACGATTAAGATTCTTTTTGTAACATTTGAGCCGTTATTGTTCCTTGACTACAAAGGCCAAGCACTTTTTGAAGGAGGACTGAAATTTGTTACGAGTAAATCTCTGGTTGCCCTTTGCTGAGTGGACAGTGCAACTAATTTGGTAAGTGAAACAAGAATTGAAATAAAATATTTCCTGTAAGGCAATAAACTTGATATTTTCTTTGAAGAAAAAAAACATAGAAAATTGAAATCTCGTTTGAAAAGTATTGGGAGTTAAAGCCACAATTAGATAGGGCAGAAAAAATTAGTTTATATGGTCAAAATTCAAACCTGCCAGAAAGTTAGCTATTTCTTTTCCAAGTAGGTAGCACTGCAATAGCCTGCTTTCTGAATTTAAAATGTTTTTATTTTCTTTGTTACAACTTTCATGAAAAAAACACTTATTTCAACTTAAGCCAAATAGTAGCGATGTGAGAGATTTATTTCAAAATATATTTGACTGTTATGATCTTAAACTGTTTTATTGAAAATACCCTCGCAAAAAACACGACACGAGTGCTGAATATTTACAGTACCTACACCAACCAAAGGCTGAACCTAAGCACTACTATTGAGAAGCGTAGTAATAATATCGGTGAGATATTGACTGAGAGTCACATCCCAACGAAATCAAAGGCAAGGAGAAGGAACTAGGAAAGAAATCGTAAATCAGTCACTAAGAATTTCATCGAAGAAACCGGAAAAATTTGAGTCGTATTTTATGCGACAACACAACTTTCAAACCTTGAATGTAGTCATTCTTTCCTTCAATTTTAAATTTATTCTTGATGAAATAAAAAGAAATTCATTACTTTTGTAAGCGTTGGTGTTAAAAAAGCTTTCAACCAAAAATGTTGATATCAATTCTGATCGTAATGGTCTATGATTAAAGAGGACAACGTTAGGGTAGGTTTTTTTGTAAATCTTACAAGTTCAATGTATATAGACCTTTACCTTCCCACACATTTCTCCATGAAACTTTGCGATTTAATTCATATCACTGATAAATAATTTATTAGAAATATGTTGAAAAAAATTCTCAATAAAGCAATTTTCTGATGCGGTTTGATTTTGTCTCGTCGAAAGGCGATATTTATCCCTGATTCGTAATCACAAAAATGTTTGGCTCTTTCTCAGATCAAAACAATTCTCGTTTGACAACTCGCTAGTGCTTTTTGATTAAGTCTCCTTGAGCGAGCCACAATTGGCGAAAACAAACTCAGGTTTTACCTTTCAAGCTATGTTTTGCTTTGAGAGCTTCGCTCGTCTCTAAGTCTTCCGACAAAATAGTCTTTATTTGGCATAAACAAAGAAAGTTTTTCTTCAGTAAAGAAGACTCCTGTCTTACTTGGTACATTGTTTAAGAGATTATCGCCAAACCGATCTTGTTCGTTATCGTTGCACCTGCTTGGGTAACAATAGGCCTGTTTGTTGTGGTTGATTTGTAGTCATCTCGAACACAATCGATGTTTACAGATATTTTCTTTTTTGATTGAATAAACCCAGTCTTACTGACGTATATGAGGCGGAAATTTACTTTCCAGAATTTTTATAGCCCTGTCATCAGGCTGATATCGTGCAAGGATTTCCGAATCCAGAAGATTCTCTGAGAAAAAAATTATTTGTTTATTGAGTCATTTACCTTTGACTGATGCATTTACTTGATAGTGATAATCACTGATGAAATGAACTTGACTTCTTTCTTTCCTCAACTCAAAGTTTCTCTGATGTACTAATGACAATTTACTTTCCTTGATAATGGAACACATCAGAGGGAAAAAAGAGTTAATTTTTCCGAGCAATGTGAAGTTTTTTAACTTTGAACAATCATTCTCGACAAAAAGAAAAAGGGAATAATTCTTCGTTTATACTCAGCCATTTATTTCGGAATATTTAAAGGATCTTCTTTATTCTTCCTTGTCACCCTTGAAATCGCAGATTTCTTAACTGATGCACTAAAATCTAAAAACTCGCTTATCATTTGATAAAAGTATATTTTGACAAGACTTTTACCGCACAAAGTTTATGCGTTCACCCGGCAGCACTTGTTTCTTAGCGCTTTGCGGGGAGTTTTCCCAATAGAAGAGTCAGCAAGTTTTCTTACAGTGAGCTGTGATATTCATTTGTCCTTCTTTGTCACGGATCTCCTGAGGTCTAATTTCCGTATTGTCTCTATTGGACTGTTTTCTTGGACTTCCACCGACACTTGTAAATGAATTAACATGACCAGAACCGCCCTGTAATACAGCTTGTACGAAGCGCGCTGAAAATTTCTAATGAGCGCGACATACATATTCCCAGCTGGGCTAAGACATGGGAATTTAACGACTTCCCGATCTTATGATGTCGGTGTATAAATAAACATATCAGCCCGTGCGATTCAGTTTTTGTGATAGCTTATTGTTGCTCAGATCTGATTGTCTTGCCTTTCTGTGGTCGTGTGTTGGTTTGGGTTCACCCGCTCGGCGCCGTGGCGCTGATTCTTTTAATTAAGACAGTGTAGAGTGTGGATCGGTTAATAAACGGAACAAAAGATCAAATCCGAGGATGAATAAAGCAGCTTGTGAAATTTTTATGTGTTGCCGGTGGGGGGGCGATTGTACGGAGGATATAATCAAGAAAAATTCGCCTGCATTGGGGTCGAATTATATCAGGATATTATAAAGATTAACTTGTAGAAAAGTTATGATCACGTCAGAGCTAAGTAAATAAACTCGAGAGCTTGACAAAATGACTGCAATATCTATG
The DNA here is from genome assembly GCF_036669915.1 of Pocillopora verrucosa. Taxonomy (NCBI): domain Eukaryota; kingdom Metazoa; phylum Cnidaria; class Anthozoa; order Scleractinia; family Pocilloporidae; genus Pocillopora; species Pocillopora verrucosa. The sequence goes on along the minus strand of NC_089313.1, from coordinate 3,132,141 downwards.
GAATTTAGAGGACCTTGTCAAAAAGGGTTAGAGGTGCTGTGGCCATAACCAATCAAGAAAAAAAATCCTTATCTGCTTTTGTGTATCACAAATAGTCATTTCCTGAGCCAATGAGGAAGAAATTTTAACTTTTTTAACTGGACTTCTAAAATAAACGCATTCTGCCCACGTTCACATCATTAATAAGATCATCAATTTTTCAAGACATTCTTTATGAATGGATTTGAAATTAAGAGAAATAAACCAACTTCCTTTGAGCTTTTAAGGTTGCACAATAGGCTTCCCAATGGCGTGAGAATACAACCAAATGCCTCAGCGGTGGTTCATGAAAAGAAAGAGGAGATAGAAAAGGCGAAATTAATACTATTTTGAAACCTAGGGTCACTTTGCCACTAATTTCCTTGACCACACTAATAGAAAAATACCCCCTATTCATAGATCATATATTTGTTTGCAATCGTGGCTCTGACAGGAGAATATAAAACCTGAGTGACACTACACCGCACCACAAAAGCCAAAGGAACGCAGAACTGACAACACCAGGAGTCCAAAGCACAAGACCGCTAACAAAAACATGGAGAAACTTGCATTCTTAGTGATATTCGCCGCTTTGTTTGCAATTACATGTGAGTCTTCTGCTAGTTATCTGTATTCTTTTCATTTTCTTTTTTTTTCCGTTTTTAACATTTCATTTCCATCTTTATTGAAATTTTATTTTTTGGTTTTTCCGAATAAGCATTTTTTTAAACAGACTTATCTGCGAAGCAATTTTAGTTTTTTGAGAATTATTTTTTCTTTTTATTTTATTACTGTTAAGTTGGAATGATTGAGAAATAAATAAGAAGAACATTAAAAATATTCATAGCCTGCTTAACAACTAACACATTTCTGACAAGTTTCGTTCTTTTACAAGTTTTAAAGAAGATTATTTTTCTTTTACTCTGTCCCACTTCTTGACAAATTGCTTTGAAATTGAAAAAGAAATCTTCAATTTCTAGCCATGCCTGAATAAGATAGGAAACAGTAAAAGGGACTCACTTATACGGATCAGATTCATTTTATCGAGTTTTAAATCAAATCTAAGACTACCACAAATTTTTAGTCCTGAATCTAATCGCAATTCGTTTTTATATATTTCAATCAGCTTCTTTATCATTTGAGAGCAAGGGTATTTTTACAAATATACATCAATATCGTGGTTGAAAAATCATTGGCGCCATTTTCTTATTAAGGTTTTGTGATCTCTTTTTTCTCATGCTGTTAAATTTAATTTCATTTTGACTCCTTTCGCAGGTTCTTTTCCAAGCGACGATAGAGGTGAGACTTTTGAAAACCTTCTACTCCCAGAAAAATATTAACTTCAGAAATATTTTGAGAAACATTAATCTTTATCCTTAATCCCACCAATAGCGCGATTTAAATTTTATTCAATATGAAAAAAGCTATAACGATATGGTTGGCCACAAGAGGGAAACAAATATCTTTCCTTAATAGAGAACATGAATTTTTCGTAACACAAAAATTGCATTTGGAGGAACAATTTAAATGCATACAGTACTTAAAACAGACGCGAGAAGCTATTGAAAATGACGCTCAGACGTTTTTAGAGACCCGTACAAAACTGCGCATTATTTAAATACGATTTTTTAATTAGTTAGATTTCCAAGAAACAAGAGCTATACTGGAAGAAATTTAAGTCCAATATTCCACAGCTTTTTCAAAATACTTCCTAAAAATGATAAGCGAATGGGTGAAATACCATTTAAAGAAGTGATTAAATCGTAACAATTATTTTAAGAGAATTTCATCGGCTAAATTTCCGTTCAAAATGTATGTCTCTACTTTTATGCGAACATAAATTATAATTCTACAGACCAAGCCTGAACTGTACTGTAGTTTCGCGTTTTGCCTTGTTTATCTTTAAAATTAAAAAGCGATCTACGATAGACAAAAACTAGACAGCTGATGTACATTTTGAAATATTGCAGAACTTATATGTGACAAATTAAGATATCTTAAGTAAAGAGAAAAATATTCCTTGAGTAATCTCGGTCGAAGGTAATTTCGATATCGGAGCAAAAATCCATTCCAGTGACGCTTCGAATAACAAGTAATAATTACTTTGCGTTTCACACGAAATGAAAAATTAAAAGAAAAATACATTAAACTACAACGAACATCTTGAACGTCTTACAGAAATCCAATTTAACTCACTTTTGAATCTGATTTAAAGAATTTAACAAAAAGACGGAAAGATGAGAGAATCTTGAACGATGAGCTTGACCTGGTTTTCAATGATATACGGATCTCCAAGCAACCCAAACATAACAAGCTTTGAGCTCCAGATGAGTTCTTTATCAAAAAGAAGCAATTTAAGAAGACAGTTTGAGGTTGTTAGGCTAGAGTTTGAAATCGTCGTTTCATTAACCGATTGTTTTTCCGCCTTGGGCGTCATTCCAGTTTGGAGACTAAGTAAGATCTCTTTAGAAAATCAGTAAAGACAAAAGATCAGAAACCTATTACTCTCTGTTTTGGCTAAATGAAATTTTAATATTTCTCAGTAATGAACTCTATTGAGTTTTCTCCATTACTCTTTTATTGCTTTCATCTGTGAAATGTAAGGCCTAAATTCTTATTTTAAAACTGCTCTCGTTAAGTAAAAAAGAGAGTGGCAGAAATTACAAAATCCCTAAAGTACATAAAATTACTTTTATTTTGGAGGTTAAATGAAAAGAGAAAAAAAACCGAAAATCTTTTCCTCTCCATTAAATAAAAAAAACAAAAGCTCTCCAAAGTTTGCCCTAAATTTCCGCTTAGATAACAAATGCCTCAAAACATCGAAATTTAATTTTTCATCTTTTGGAAGTTTGGTCTTGTTAAATTAAACTAAAGCTGCCATGAGTTACAATTCCGTAGCCTAACACATAATTTTGGTGTACGACTGAAATTACAATCCGGAATTTGTGATCTGAAAAACATTTAGGCCTCTAATGTTCAAGCTGAACAGAATAACGGAAAAAAATTCTACTTCGATTATGAGATGTCTCACGTGAAAAGAAACAAATGACATGACGAAATATTTCCGATAACGATATTGCAAAACCTAACACTTGGCAAGCTTGGTTATAATTGTTTAGAGGTAATTTATCAAATACCTATTTTTTCCACCTTTAGAAAATATTGCTTTCAGAAACTGGAGGAAAAGAGTGAGCGAACTTTATCATAGCAAGGCGTCAAACATATATTTAATAATTCATGATTTACCAATGCAGGATTAGTTGTTGTGTATCAAGTTATTTTAACTCTGACCCAAATAACAGACTTTTTCTCCTTACTATCACCGCCGCTGTTCTTTGAGTGTGAAGTGCAATTAGCCTTCCCCAGTTTTAAAAGCCAGAACTACGGACACGGTTTTCTTGATTGCATTTTTGGAAATAGGAAATACAAAACACTGCATTATAAGATGTCTGACTTTAAACTTCAACTATTTAATCCAAAACTAGAACAAAATTTATAAGAGAAATCACTTGATTTTTTTCCCCCGCTCACTACATATAAAAGTTTTTTACCTAATTGACATCCTCGTTAGTAATCTATTGCGACGGAGTTTGTGATTAAAGACTAGCTCTTTTCCATTTATTCCACGCTTTTACAAAAAAAGCAACCTCTTTTCTATCTCGCGCAGGAAGCACATACAATTTGAAAAGGAGCATTTGTCGCCCTTTTCCGACTTGTTTTATCTATGGAAGAGATGCAGACTTAAAGTTCTTTCAGATGCTTCAAAATTTCCTGATGTGGATCTTAATGTTTACAGCATAAGTGTTTGCCACATTTTACAATATAAACAAAAGTTATTTTAATGCTTCAAAACGAATTTTCTACAACTTTTTTTCCGCCCGAGCCTTTTTTTTAATTTCCTTATATGTCATGGTTAATAACTCATTAGAAATGTAGCTTAACTGTTCATGCTTTTTATTTGAAGTCAACGATTATTATCTTTTCCATCCTTTTTTTTTTATTATTATATCTAGAAGCCTCTTTGATGATTTGTTCTTTCCATACGAATGATACGTCGATTTGTCTGGAATAAAACTTACTGTTTATGTTAATGCAAAAGGGACCAAAAATGTCTCGGAAAGGTTTCAACAAAACCATTGTGCAGCAAGAGAGCTTAGAAAAATTTGTCTTTTTTCCGAGAAAAAAATATAAATATGACGAAAGTTAGAAGGCAAATCAATCCATATTTTTGTTTTTTGTTTTGGAACTCATTAAAGGTAATAAATTGCAAAAATCCGGTCACCAATGCACCTGTTATTTACACATTTCTCGGCAAATTCACAACTCAAAGCAAACTCTGCAAAAGGTTTTCTGGAGGTAAAAAAGCTTTGATGCCTTATTCATCAAAAAAGTTTGAATTAAATTTATGAATAGGGAGTTTTCATGCGTAGGAATAGTTTTCTTCACTCAAAAGTTACAGTAAATTAAAACTGATATATCCTCTGAGGAGTTTTACATCTCTTAGAAATTTCTTACGAAGTAATATGAGAAATTTCTATAATCAAGTGTGAATGTGGGTAACTAACTAACAAAAAGACGGGCTATGGCATAGGCAACTGACATAGCTAACATCATAGTAAAGTCTAAATTATCGCCAATCATGAATCCTTGTAGTAAGTTATAGGAAACCGAATTTAACGGCAACCTAAACATAGCTTTAATGCCCCGCTCTAACCCTGTAACTTTAATACTAACCATAATTATTTTCCCTAGATTTAATAGAGAGTGAATGGCTGCAAGATACACGTTAGTACTAGTGAAAATATTTACTTATTTTCATTTACTTACTTTTATTTATTGTTTCCTGATTCAAAGACAAAGTGAATTTATTTTCTTCTCAGTCTGTTGCAGTTTGCCTATCATGTCTTATCAATTTCTTTTCAGTTTAGAGGGAGAACGAAAATTTATTTTCATAAAATTTTGAGGGATTATGTGAAAGACTTCCTCAGATATCACCACCAAGTTACTTTTTAAAAATGGCAAAATCTTCCATCGTCTCCATGATTTTTTTTCCTTTCAGATTATAGGCTTACAAGGTTCTAAGGCGTTGTTTCAACTTTGACTGATATATTCAGTTCCTTCAACAACTGTATGTTACTTGAAGAATGAAAGTTATTTTCTAATTCAGAGGGACAGAACGAAAGAATAAGTGGAAGAATTGCACCCGATTTAAGGACAATGAAGATCCACCTTGTTAGCGAGCTTCAGTAATATAAAAAATTGGCAGGTTTCGCATTAATGAAGCTATTTTAATTACTCTATCACATTGAATCTTTCCTAAAGATTTACAACGCCAATTAAACGTATTTTATTCCGAGAGGAGAAAATTCTGAATCCTTTTTTCTTTATTATTTCTTCATTTACTTCATATGTGCACTACAAATGCAAAACCGATTGGCAAAAGTAACGCCCTGAACAATCTGGTTTTCTATGATTTATTACAGGAGCGAATATACGAGAACAAGAAGACGAGCTTGGTAAGATAAGATTTTGTAACGCATTACTATTTTCTTATTAGCCTAAAATTTTTGAAAATGATTTGAGAGCTTGGAATAGTTTCAAAAATTAATAATTCGAAAGCAGTTGGTTTCAACCTAAAAGAATATGAGTATAATTAAGGTGTGGTACGTTGAACGGATGAAGTTTTTGTTTGACATCATTGTCCACAAAAAGACTAAAAAGAAGTCTAAGGTGAATGTTACTAAATTTAAAACTGGACCTTTCCTTTCATTTACGAGTTTTTGATTTTGTAAAGATTACTTCCACTCTTATTATTTACCTAGAAGACAGTGCCAAGTTCTATTCCAAATTGCCATGCATGTTTCTTGCTTTTTCCAGAAACTCGTAATGAAATGCCTTGTGCCGAGGAGCTTGGACTTTTGAAACACTACCACATCAATTTGAAATCCGTTCCATGTAGTACAGTGACCAAGAAACGTAAGTAGTTCACCTTAAATGGCACAAAAAATCAAGCAGATCGCAGAAAAGTTCTTGGGGCAATTGATTCGAATCTTGTTTGCTTAGATTGTGTCAAGTCGTGACCATGATAGCTGAGGCTTCAATTTTGGAAAGGCTCATCCTTCATGTACTTTACTCTACCCCTGGGTGTAAATGTGCGCAGGCCCTTCGGCTGGCACTAAGACCATTTTGCCGAATTTTATTTCGTACTCTGTTAGTATCTGCTCTCCTGGTTTTTAACCATTTCCTTTTTTTGATTGTAGGTGCCTCAAACTTGCTTGCAAGAGAGTTTAAAAACAAAGGTACAAAGGACTTTGCTCAGTTGCAATGAGCTTATAAATTTTAATTTAAGGGCGCTTCTCATCGGTCGGAAAAGTCCGGTCAGACTTATGATAACAAAAAGGCCATACATTTGACCAAATAATTTCCTCATCCATTTTTTTTCGTGGTCAGAGTGGACAAATTTCTATCTCAGGATTATCTATTTCTATGAATTTCTGAAGAACAGAAAAGGGGCAATTTAAATAACCGATATAGCCACTAGTCACTCAATAACGTCAGGTGGGAAATATCTAGTTTAACTACAAGACCAAGTAAAGAGTTTTATGCAGGAAGCAACCCTCAATCAAAACTACATTGAATGTCACATTTCTAGCCACTCAATTTATTTCGGGTCTAATTCCCACCGTTCGATAGTCTTTCATAAGCTTGCATGTTTTAGTTTTTAGCCTCCACTAATCATTTCTTCTTCTACTTCATTTGCAGAATCTGATTACGGAAGGAGGAATAGCTATGGTAAGATCTGCTCATTTTTTATTGCTATGTGAGAAAAAATTCTGTGAGACTTAACGACCTAAAAACAACAAAAACAAAAACACTAAAAGACACTCAAAACTAACGACAGAAATGTTAATATGTAGCTGTATGAAAAACTTCGCAAAAAACAAAAACAAAAAACATTTGGGAGAAGAGAAGCTGTTAACGCTTATAACAGTGCATCACATTTCATTGGTACTCACGTCAACCAATCAGAATCCTTACATTCTGTTAGCTCAGTAAGACTGATGACGATGAATCTTTTTTTTTTTATTTCAGCCCGTGATTTTAACTCTTGCTGCAGCCCAGACTGTGATTGGCTGCTGGATTACTTGGAAATCGACTCCACCGTGGTGAAATGTCTGGACCGCAAATAAATCCGTTCTTTAGTTTCATCCTTGAACACAAAAATTTAAAATGAAATAAAAACAACTACAGAACAAACGACGATGAGAAATCTCCCAATTAAATAGTATCACTATTCAGGATGTTCGGTCGCACGATGAGGGTTTAAGTTACAAGAGTCAGAATTATAATTTGTTAGTTAACATCAATTTCATGCTGTACAAAGCTATCACCTCAGGATAAATTAAATTCACGCTTAACTGAGTCTAACGTGTCTTATTCATAATGAAAAACAAGCTCTGATGGTCCAAACCATCAATCTTTGATGGTTTGGAGGAGCCACAGTGCGTCTAGGGTTTTCGCTTCTCATATAATGACGTTTAAAGTACCACCGAGTGAAGACCATGGATGGAGGCGACAAGAGGTCAAGGCGAAGTTGAGACGGAGCCATGCCGAAAAGGAGACGAATATAAGACGAGGGAAACGCGAAAGATAGAGTAGCCATTATCGAGGCACGAACAAGACTTCGATACTATGAGATTGAAACGAAGATGACACGATTACGAGACGAGGTTGAGACGAGGACGAGAGGAGATGGGCTGGGGTAGTTTTCGAAAAGATTGCGCGGAAAATGTGTATTTCTATTGATTTCCTTTTCCATTTTACGCTTGTTCTCTTTAAAAAGCCTGACATCACTTTTCATGCTAAACAGGCACACATGCCTGTCAGTAGTTCTTTTCCCTTTCAATAAAAGTTTCGCCTTGGCATAATTAGCGAAAATGATTTTGCTTTCGAAGTTAAAAGCAGTATTACCACGATGATTCAACATTTTATTTATCTATTCTGTGAAATTTCAACCAAATTCGCTCAATACTACTTGAGTCTTCAACAAAGTTTACCGTCCTGATAAAATACTTTTTTTCGTACTCTCGGTTCTACGATACATATGTCTGAAAACTGAACAAAATGGCATCGAAGGCTTGATGGAGAAAGCGTGTTACACAATGAGGCTTAACTTATTTCATCTCTAGCGCAGAGTTTCCTTCATTCCACAAGTGTTTTGACAATCTGCCAGTGACTCAAAATTGTTGCTGTTGCCTTCACAGCCGCCATAGATAAATTCTTTGCAAGTGCCAGCATTTTGGTCGAAGTAATACCTCCTCAGGTATGCCATACAACGACCACCTTCGGCGTCAAGGTTGCAGAAATCTGGCCGCCCTTTTGTATAACCTAGTATGAGGAACGAAATGAAAACCTCTCATAAACTTTTTCCATTTTACCTATGTAACTACAAGCTTATGGAACAAATTCGTTCATCGACATATGAAAGATTACGAGCTAAAGAGTATGTTCGTATCTGCAAAATTTAATTTAGAGCAGTCAAATAACTTCAAGTTGCGCATACTCATTCCGTAATACAGTTATTTAACTGAGAGATATGCTTCATATCTTTATCATTGAAAAGTAAATATACAAAGTTACTGCTACGGTTGGGAATTTCAGAGTTACCTGGCTGTTCGAATATGGTCTTGGAATGTGCTATAATCGACTGTGACCTCCATTTTACAAAGGATTTTTACAAAACTTGGTAACCTGGCCGCAACGAAACCTGAATGCAGAGCTCGCAGAAAGCCGCTTTCTATTTTTACTTTCTTTCTTTTTTCTCAGCTTTGTTTACAACGCTATACGCCACCTACAATATATTCATTACTTGGGTTGAGAATTCCATCCTGTCTATCTCCTAATTGTTCAAAAAGATAAAAAAAACGGAAAAAAATGAGACAAATTGACTTCAGACCCCAGAGGTTGGCGGCCAGGTTGCTAGGCAAGTTTCAGAATCTCCGACACATTAAAGACAATTGTTGAAAAGTCAGGTTAGTCTTTCGAATCTCAAAACACGTCAAATCTCAACACTGTATGTGTCCTTTCAAATAGTGGCGAGGAAAATCAGAAGGTTTGTGTTGGAAGCTTTCCTCTAACTTGCCATTGTGCTTCATGACTGGATGAACATATCTTTCTATCATAATTCGTGAACAGAAAAACTGCTGATAAAATCAATTCACAATGTTATGCATAGAAATTCTGTCATTTGTGAGAAATTGAGGATAACGCTTCAAAGCCCTAACCAGAATTGGTATCAAGAAGCAAAGTAATATTTACCATTTCCTTTAAATTTACAACAGGCCGAATCTTTCTCGTTTGCTGCTGACATGAAAAGTATTCAATGCTAAATGTTCACTTGGAGAACTTTACGATGATCTATCGGCCCAGCTGAATCCATATCGACAGCAGAGTAAAAGACAAACATATTATTCCACGTATGAAATTAAGAAATTTGAAAATTTTTTGAAAATCTCGTGACCAGAAAGCGATTTGTTAAGAGGGTTTTTGGCTAGATGGCATGTAAGACTAGACTTAAATTTATCAATTACTTTCATTCGATAATTTTCTAGACGCCTATTTAGTCTGAAATATTTGTGACAACCGATTGTTTACGCTTTGTATCCGAGATTTTGATCTCAGTTAAAAACTGAAATTTTTTCTTTTAATCATCACCGCAAAATGATTTATGCGATATCTTTCAAAGAAATGTGATTCTGAAAGTGATGAGTGCTTGTCTATCGACATAGATTTTTAGATCAAAGAGTTACAAAGTTGATACAAAGAGCTGCAGAATTAATGATGAATACATTTCAAATTATTAGATTTAAATCTTAAATCAATAATACAGATCTATAGATAAACCTACCTATAACAAATACGGCGAAAATTATGGCCAAAACAAGACTGCATGAGGTCTTCATTTTAGTCATGGACCTCTGAGACGGTTGCTGTTCTTTCACCTAGAACGAAAAAAAAAATATCAAAACGTCTTAAAATAGAGGTTATTCAGAGCATTCAAATGGAGATGACTTGTCTATTAGCTGAGCAAACACAGCCTTCCAGGTGCGGTTGAATGAAAGCTGAAGTGTAAGTGAACACAATAAGGAGGGGGACATTGAGGTCTATTAGAAACCACAAAACCCAGCGTAGAAAAAAACATTTATACCGCAAAACCGCCAAAAAATTCGATCAAAACGAAAACCGCCAAAAAATTCGATCAAAACGAAAACCGCCAAAAAATTCGATCAAAACGAAAACCGCATTCAGAACCGTCAAAACCGATAACTTTTCACATCTCAGTTATCAATCGATCCGATGCAGTGGTGGCAAGTGGAGTAAACAGAGATTTCGAGCGTACAAAGGTTTCACAACTATTCGAGATCAGTGGAGGCGCATAATTGCCGCTCAGATCGAAGAGTAACCGGAACTCAATCAGGAAAAATCGAAAACCATTCGGTAGTTTTGACGAAAAGTGAAAACCAAATGCTAAAAAACGGAAAATCCGCAGACCGAAATGAACGCCAAAGTTTTTTGGCACAAAAACCGAGAAACCGATTTAAAAAAATAGCCAATACCTCAAAACCGAAAATCGCAATGCCCCTCTCAATGAGGAAATACCAAAAAGGAATTACAAGTCGCACTAATCGGTGAAAGAAGTCCAAATGAATTTCAAATTAATAACACAAATCCTAGATGGACCTTTCAATGTTTTTAAGTAAAACGTGTAGTCCGGATTAAAATTTGAATGAGTAAATAAACTTCACCAGAAGTGCAAATAACCCTAGACGTTGAGAATGGTTCACGTTCATACTCCTTCAACAATAATAGGGGCCTTAAGCAAACCACGACAGCGACGGCAACGAGGACATGGAAAAACAAAAGATCTAATCGGCGGAACAATAGCTCAGCACGTTTGTTTTAAAGCTTTGTACATTTCTTAGCAGTCCCATGCAAAACAACGACGTGAAGTTTGCGTCGTCTGCGAACCGAAACCGCGGCGGCAAATTAATTTCAATTCTAACTAAAGGCAGAATTTCATTTTTTTAATCGAAGTCTTCCTTGGCGTTGCCGTCCTGACTGCTTAAGGTCCCTATTGGTGATCCAAACACTCTGATTGGTTTGTTAACTCGTGCTAATAAACATTATTTACTCACTGAATGAAAAATTCTCTAAACAACTGGTTAAACGTCTACCTTGAAGATTTAATGGATGACGAAAGCCTTCAAAATATTTTTCTGATAATTACTACCAATGCACGACACCCGAAATTCTAAAACAAAGTTTTACAATTGCGGTCTGCTGTAATGTGATTGTAATGTAATGTGGCCTGGAGACAACATCGCTCTGACGAAGGGCTAACGCTCGAAACGTGAGCTTTTCTACCCTTTACGGTGGCTAATTTAAGTTTTCAACTCAGTTTTTAACACTAAATCAACTGCTATACTCTCCCACCGACGCAGCACCACAGTTTTTTTAAAAACTTAACCTGTTGATAAAAAATTTAAAGCCATTTTAGCCATGTGCTCAGGCAAATACTTTATTCTTTTGTTGGTTTTCACGCCATACAATTGCCCCCACAGAGGTTTACCAGAAAATAGTTCAGTTTATTTGCGAATTTTAGAAGTGAGCGAGTGATTATGAAATAAGCTCATGAAACTAGAGAATAGTTTAAGGAAAAAATAGCATTTCAATAATAGCATAGGTAAGCAAACTAGAGAATATTAAATCGGATTTTCTCAAGTAAACTTGAAAGATGACAGGCAGAATTTTCAAAACTAAGCCATAAAAATAGGAAATTATGTTTTAAGTGGCTGCAATTCATCATTAGAATGTCTGTCTAAAAAAACAATTGAATAAAGTTATTTAAATATTGCTCATTTTTTATATCCTTATATCCAAGGTTTTGACCAAGCGGAGCGCGCGTGATATCTCAATTAACTCTCAAGAGGGTCTATACAAGAAACAAAGCAATAACACCAACCACCATATTAAAACAAAAAGTGCAGTTTTTAGTTCAAATGACCTTATCACTGGGGAAGGGGGAGTGAAACAGATGTACTAAAGTACTAAGAATAGAAACACTTTCTTATTGTATAAAGTATAAATTGGTCAAAGTCTGACCCATCGCAAAACAAAACATCACAATTTATCTTGTAGCCTCGAACTGGTGTAGAGACTCTAAAAAAAACATACGACTTATTAACATCTCAACCTTCAGTCTTGTTACTTTGAAATGAAACTAGCAGAAACATTTTAACGCAAAATTCTAAAGGTTTCGAGTCTTGGTTTTCTTTGTGATCTCTTTTCCAAACTGTTAAAAACTGTCCATACAAAGAGAATGGCTTAAATGATCCAAAAACCTCACTGATCAAATTATTCTGGAAGCAAAATATGGAGCAGAATAAAATGATTTATAGCTACATTTACATAATAAGTAATTTCTAAGGTAAGAGAAACTACCACAAATTTTATTGTCAGTAAAATACATTGTGTCGCTTGATCCAGATATTTTTAACATTAAAATTATTTTAGGGTCCTTCTACAAGCGTATACAAGCAAATATTATTAAATAAGAAACTCAATAAACTTGATCCATACGTTTCAGTTTTTCAGACCTTGAGCTTTTAAAAAGAGAGTAAAATTTTTGGTCGAAAGACTTTTGCATTTCACGCCATGATATTCTTTCTCTCATATGACCCAGAGGAAGCACCACCAACTGTCAATACCAAGTTATTAACTTGAAGCCGAAAGGCGATGATGTTTACTTTTTTGAGGGTGCAATTGCTTTATTTGATGTAACCGAATAGATGTAAAGGATGCGTGGAAATTTTCAATTGTCATTTCCTGCCATAGGGTCACGTACGTAAGTTCTGCTGAGATAATTATTGATTTTTGAATCGAAAGTAACGAGTAGCTACGAGCAGTTGAAATGATTGTCTTACAATGGATCGCAGTGATTATGTAATTGCAGTGATTTCTTACTATTAGACTTTCTAGCCTACAATCGTGAACCAGGGTCTTTCTCTGTTTGATTCTTTGTTTTTACGAATAACATTTATGCGTGGGAATGATCATCTGCCCAAGAGAATTTTGCAACATCATTTAGAAAATGTAACAAAAGCAGTCGATTGAAATAAATCAAAGAAGCAAAAGAAAAAGGAAAAATACTTGACATTTGCTAAAAAAAGCGTTCATTTTGTCACATCTTATCTCCAAAAGCAATAAGTAAAAAAGAAAAAAAAAAAGAACACAAGTGGTAAACTATTTGAAGATATCCGCAAGTTGGCGGCTGTCGGAAACATTTGAAAAAACCCTAAAAGAGCTTGAAGTGTCATTGAAAGTGTTTCAGTACAAGAATATCTTTTTACCAATTGATGTTTAAAATACTACAAGCAACTCGTAGCTGATCATATTTGCTAAGAGATGTTAGGAGTTAAATTGAAACACTTGGCTATCGAGTCCGGGTCTCTCTGAAAAAAAAGGAAAAGAAAGGTATGTTTTTCGAATCTTTCATCACCTGCAAGAGGTAACTGACTAGTGTTTTGAAATAGCTATTTATGTATAGTTTAGCGTTTCTTTGGTCAGTCCAGAGAAAATAATGTAAGAAACGTCTGAAGCAATTACCAGTATTTTAAGATTTCGGTCTTCAATGGAAGTCGAGTGCTTTTAACAATAATAAAGAAAAGGCATATTTATAGAAATAGGTTTTATCTGAAAGGAAAACTTGGCATAATTTCGTTCATTCCCTCTTTGAAAATGGAGTATTCTCCTTGATACAAATAAAGGTACAAGATAAAAAAAAATAAAATTCATGGTCACCATCCAGTTGTTATCAAATTCAACAGCCTAGACAAATATACATTTGAAAACTGTAAACTCCTCAATATTAATTGGAATGGCCATTTTTAATCCCGATACAGTTCATTTCATGTGATAGTAGCACATATTTTTTGCGCTCAAAGAATCTTACACACTTAAATATTGTCAAAACATAATTGATGGGTGCTTTAGGCAAAAGATAAAATGGGAAAAAACAGGTGGGTGGCATGCACCTTGAAAACTTTTAAAGTTTTTAAGAAAATGAGAAAACAGTTCCGAAAAAGTAGCGCTTTTTGTTCCACTTCAACATAACGAATTAATGATTATAAAGCCCTCGAAAGAAAAGAGCTTTTATGGAATTACTTTTATGAGAATTGCTTTATTCACCTTCATTGGCAGATAATTGCTTAATAGAAAAATAAAGGTATGGACAGCATGTACTCAGCAATTAATTCATTCCATTTCTTATTTCATCAATATGAAAAAAGTGCTAAAATTAATAAGTCGTGCATTTTGGGCCAAAAACAAACAATTTGGAGCTTTGGATTCTATTAGCCGCTTAAAATCTTCAGCTATCCATTACCTGATGATTAAAAGCCCCTGGCGAAACAACCTTTGCTTATGTTTTGGTGCGTTTTTTCGGCTGGGCCAATTCCAAAAGACATTCGAGAAAATACTTTTCCGGACATAACTTGCAACATTTGATGGATGATTCTTTTTTTTTTTAAAGGAAATGTGTTAAAAAACCTTATACAGGCAAGACCTCGCTTCACTGAAAAAGATTTGAGGTTAAACTTACCTCGTCATGTTATTTAATCAAATAGCCGTGGCAATCACAATTTTGATGAATTTTTTCTTTGATCTTGATTTCCCTAAAAGCTTTTTTTGTATGTGTACCTTAGAGGTTAAAAAGTGATTTCAACTAATTTCCTCATTACTGCTTTTATTTCATGCGAAGGAAGGTCTTTTTAGGACTGTCGCTCTCAGGTGAATGATACTTCCTAGAATTAATTTTCGTTTCAGTTAGAATTACCAATAAATCCGTAAATCCACCTAACACAAAAATTGGCAAATGGATTTAAAAAGTGGCAAATGAATGTAACACTTTCTAAGTCAGATTTAGTTATAATTGCCATTCAACCCTAATAAGTTGAGAAAACCTCTTTAACCAATTTCCTTACTTCATACCATTTTTTTCTTTTCAAGTTAAAGAGTTACTTTTATCGGTTTTTTAATCAGTGTCAAATAGGACCACTTTATCTCACCCACTTAGTTTCTATGACAAAATTGGGTCCATATTTTGTTTTGGTTCTAATTTCCATTAGAGCCTTAATCTGTGAGCTGTTAATAATTGCTTTCAATTTTGCTTCATTTTAATTTGACTGCTTTGATTCGAAGGGGTCACTTTGACTGAAGCACAAAAGCAATGATGAACAATACCTCTTTGGGCAAGGAGAACATCAATTCTTCGTGGAACCCCGTATTTGTGAGTATCTCCATCGTCTGTTATTCCTTGATTATCGCATTCTCCCTTCTCGGCAACAGCCTCGTATGTATGGCAATTTGCCTGAATAAAAGTCTCGCTCTTCACCGGCCATGTCTTTCATCTCTTTCACTGGCCCTCTGTGATCTGTTAACTGCCATTTTCGCAATGCCGTTTGATGCTGAAAGCCTACTCCAGAACAGCGCCTGAAACATAGCGAAACCTCTGCATTGTATGGACAACGATTATCTATTCATTGTCCCTACATCGATACTGACGCTCCTGGTCTTTACGATTGATCGATACAAGACCCTGAGTGATCCGCTAAGAAGGTTTCGCAAAGCGAAGTTCTTATCCATCCGAACCTCTCGTATTGTGGTGGTGTTCCTATGGTGCTACTCCCTGGCGTTCTGCTTACTGCCTGTCATGGGGTGGCGACGTATGCCTCATTACGTTGTTGGAGGTTACTGCAATTTCAACATCACGTTCACCTATTCAGTTGTAAGCAACTCCTTCACTTCATACTACCATTGCTGATCATCGCGGAATTTATTCTCAAGATTTATCGCATCGCACAAAACGTGAAACAATGCCACGATCTGGGTGAGGGTAAAAACTCTTTTCCTGCCACATTGCCCGACACCCTTCCTCGCGCGATCAGAGACACTTTAAGCGAAATCTCAGAGGAACTAAGACAATTGCTGTGATAGTTTGTGCATTGTTCATCGGCTGGCTTCCTCCTTACAGTGTAACTAGCACTGTCTTTGGCCTTTGTAAAACGTGTTTTTTAAATCCCCACCGGAAGTATCCGTCGCGCTACTTATGCTGGGATACCTCAACTCGGCCCTAAACCCTTTCATCTATTCTCTCAGGAACCGAATTCAAGGACACGTATCGCATTCTCTTCCGGTCGCTGAGGAAAATTAGAAGAAATGCACAGCGCAGGTCAAGAGCGTCTCCTAAACAAGTGACTCATCGATATCCGGAAGACATCACGTAAGCGTCATAGGGCACGCCAGTAGCATAAGATTGACCTCTTTCACTGTCTCTTTTTCAAAATTAAAAATAATTTTTTTTTTTTTTTAGTTATGTCGCGCGTCTGTCCAAAAAAATACGGAGCTCCGTAAGCAGGTGAAAGAGTTCGTAAGTTTAAAATTATTGCAATTGTTTGTTCTGAACTGCTGATTTAAAAGTACCGTGTCTATATCAACATACACATGGCACAATTAACTCTCTTTAAACTAAACAAAATTGTGACATTATAGACATAAAGATGCTTGTTGAAGAAAAACTTACAATATCAAATCACTGCCAAATTTGAAGAGTTGAGACAAGAACACTCTCTTAAGCTCGAGAACAGGGAAGGCCAAGTGCTTATCGAACATGCACATTGAAAATTATTTAAATCAAAATAGTACGTGTTATGCAACATAAACATAAATCAAATTTTGTAAAATAGAAGAAGTGTTTATTCAGGTATATAGTTATGCATTTTTCTAACCGTGTAGGTAAACAATTAGGTCCTTTTAAAAGCTGAAGAGAAAGAATGACTTATCTTTGCATAAGTCATGGAGCATTCCACAATCGCTCCCATGTCATGAAAAAATGTCTCCGGCTGTACAGGTCATTTTAGACTTATGATGTATCATTCACGGAATTTATGGATTAAAAGTTATCAAAAATTATTTTCTCACTTTTCCAAGTGTTTTCGAAAAGTCTTTTATTAAAAAATCATCCAAAAATAACACAACAAAAAAAATCTGACATTTGTGTGCACAACACAAAGAAAATTGACAGTGAAATTCTCACAAGAGGATGTCTGTTTCCAAGGAAACTCAAATTTGCCCTCAACTTGAGCGTACCTCAGAAAGTACGGCTTGAAAAGTTATCTTTCCCTTTCTGACCGAAAGCAATGGAAAAATCGGCCTTTATCTCATCGCAATGGGAATTGCGCTATTTTATCCGCAACAAGTATATTCTGCCAGCGAAACAGCGAAGAACACTTTCAGATGTAAGTTAATGAATCAATTGTCCTTTGCGATTACATTCAAGTGAGCAGACACTGCCTTTTACTGAGAAATGTATAGACCATGGAATGTTCTTCTTCAGTTGCTCTCAATTAAGCGAATGCAGGTCAACCTGGATGAGTCGCAATTGCTGCATCAGAGCATGAAAACAGGCATAAAATAGCCCAGAAATAATAACACCTTAGCAACTCTTTTTATAGCACTGATTTAAAAGTATTTATTTTGGTTGAAATAACTTATATTCACGCTTACCTTTTTCCTAAAGCTTCAGTAGTCGTCGATAACAGTTGACTTTAATGCTACAAGCTTAAAATTACGGTGACGGAAACTGATTTCACAGTATCAATACATGATCATTGCCTGTCTTTCAAAATCGAATGAGTGGTGCCCTTTCTCGTATGCTTGGAAATCACAGATCAGATTAAAAAAAAACAGGATATCGGAAGAGAGTGTGCCGAAAACATTTGGTTATATCTTTACCACAATTTCTTTAGGAAATGGAAAGAAAAGGTGTCGATTACGGGACTTCAAACTAATTATTTTCCTATTGCTTTTTTTTCCGAAGTATAATCTTTTGCAAAACTGAAGTCGGCAACTCTTTTCTCTGTTTGATAACAAGTAACGATAAATGGACTAAATATCACTTTTGATTTCGACAAACGCTTTGTTGACTCGAAGCATTTGTTTTCTAATCAGAACCCATGCTATTTCCAACAAAGAATACGAAGAAACCGAAATAAGGCTAAATTTCATCTTGTCCAGCAAAAATATTTATCGACCGGGCGGGGAGTCGGAGAATAATTTTTTCGGAAGGGGGGGAGGGGGCGCGCAACACATGGTTTTCAGGGGGAACGGAAGGGCGATCATCGTCGCGAAAAATAATGACCGTTCTCTAGAAAAAGTAAATTTTCCTAAAACAACTGTGACCATTCAGAGCCTTTTCCTCTTTTCCAGTTTTGTTGAACTTTTACCAGCAACCAGTCGTCACAAATCATTAAAAACTCCACAGCACATGAAGACTTCCAACAACAATCCATAGATGAAGCCGATCTGAAACGTGACAAGATCCCAGAGCCGACGATAGCTCCCACTTTCAGTACAGCCACCATTAACTTTCCGGTCAACAGATACATGCCATGTCATGTTCCAGTTGTTCGGCAAGGATGGGGTTCTGGAAAAAGGTGGGTTCGAAAGAAATGGTTACATCCATAAGGATGCATCAGCCTCCATCGTGCTCCTCGATGGCTTCGGAAACAGATCGGAACTTTTACACGAGGTATTGAGGGCGCATGACACACCAATAGACCCGGAGCAATTGCTTTGGTTGTACACTCTTTTTCAGTCCGGACGACTTTAATCGGTTAACGAACTGGCTCCGGGATGAGATTCGGGCTGGCTACGAGAATTACGACGATCCGTGCTCTCCGATAGTTTGTATCAAGTTCGTGTGCTGTACGAAGATTGCTAATCCTTTCTTGGGTCCAAAATTCGGAACGATCCGAGTTAGTATTGATTAAGAGGAAAGCGTAATAAGAGGTAGTTTGTGCAACAGGGTTAAGAAATGGAGATATAAACTAGATGGCAAGTCGGAAATAACATCTTGCAAATCACTATGGTGCCTTTAAAACGAACTCATGAAAAGGACGAATGACCACTTTACTTCCCTTAAGCTGCTATCACTCTCAGGAATCAACATCAGCAAACTTTTCATTAATATGTACAACTATTTTCACCTGTGTTCAGGGTAACAATCTCATTGATTCAAACACCATTCACAACTGAAATCTTTAGGTGGTAACCCTTTACTTTTGGGGTTAATTAAATATTAACAAAAATTTAAATTTCAAACCAGCACTGTTACCTCTAGACAGGAGAGCGATTAAAATAGGAATAAAAGTTAACAGGAAATTCAACCATTAACCATCGATAACTCTTGAATATGTTTATCGAAATATTTCGAAGGAGCATCAATCTGAATCCACCTAGGATAGCAAGTAAATGAGGAAAGATCAGGTACAGAGGGAACTGTATCATCTGTGGCCAAGACGGGATAATTTTTTTTTTTGTTGACATTTTGGGAATAATTTGGTGTAATTCGCAACTTTTTACGACTAAAAAATATTCGCAGTTAGAATATCTATAGACAGTAACAACCTATTTTATTCCAAAATACATTTATCTTAGCGGCTCAAAAACTGATTATAGTTACACCTGAAATTGAGGTGTCTCATTACAAACCATGCCTTTTAAGTTCTGAGTGGGGTGCAAGAACCTGCATAATTTCATAACCGTCCCAAATCCTCCCCCCACGCTCCCCGCCACGTCCCTGTTTTCCTTACGGAATTTACAAGGACTTAGAAAGTTCCCTTGTGCTATTTTCCAGTTGCTTCGGCGAAAAAAAAAGAAACTACAACCATTCCTTTCACCTAAGAATTACAAAAATATTGCAAATGTGATCTGCGCATTAAGTTTTATGCGTCCAATCTTCTGGAAAATGACGTCACGACGTTGAAACGATGTCATCACTGTTCTTCAGCTCTTCTCTTCCGATTGACTCGCGAACAGCTGTAGAAGATACTTCTTATCTCTGGATTCCTTGAGGATAGAGTAATAAAAATCTTTAGCATACGAATTTCAACTGAAATGAACATTCCTACATAAAAATAGAACTGTGTTCCTTTGAAATAGACATCACCTTGTAACTTATGGTTTCGTACCAGTGAGAACTGTTTTGCAGCCTAAAATTCTAATTGAAGCCGTTACTCTGCATAGTAAGTGATAGCATGATGTTCGAAAACGGATTTTTCCCGAAAATTTAAATAGCATTTCTGCAAAATACTCCATTAAACCAAGCAAGACATTTGTAAAAATTTCATCGAAACTTCCCTTAAATTAGAGCCTTATTTCACCTTCTGCTATCGAAGAGTTTTCAACTGTAGAAGAGGTTCACATACAGTGTCTACATAATTGAAACATCAGGTTTTCTACTCAGTATCACAATCCTAAGGAATCTTAACTCTTCTTAGCGAGATGGAGAAGTAAGCGCCTCAGTAGTAGAAGAGACATATTACCATGGAAAGTTCTTCTCGAAGACCACTTATCATTCTTCGGTAAACCTTTGCTATGGCATAGAAGAAGTATAAACTGAGACTGAAAAATAAAAAAGCTATTTATCAGCAGTACATAAGGATATACTAACTGCCTGGAAAATTCGGCTGCCAAATAAAGACGTTATAAAAATATAATGTTCGAAGGAGCAGACTTCGTTTAAAGCGGAGTCAGTTGTTAGAATCAGCATCCTAAAATCTATTTTAAGGTGGGATTCAAAAACTAAAAAGTGCTTGAAACACACTATAAAACCAAAGTCACCAGCTCTTACCAAATGATGACCCCAAGAACAACAAGAAAGACAGGCGAGCCGAGAATTGAAAGGTGTCACGAAATCCAGTAGGAAGAATGGACACAGTCCAAGGAATGATGTCATAAACTTCATTGAATCCACTGAAAATTCATTAAAAAAATTGTCAGTCGTTTAAAGTTTCTGCAATAACTCATTTTACAGTTGTATACTTGGTTGCCAAGCCTTTGAACAGGAATGATGCCAAGGTGACCTCGTCATGACACAAACCTTGCTGCTTTTCAAATGTAAATTGCTTTGTTATCACGCTAAATAGATACTGGTCTTCATCACAAACAAGGTTGACTCAGCCTCAATCCAAATAAAGGCTTGGCAACTAGGTACATAATTGTTAAATGGCCTATTAGTCGTAGCCGCTCTGCCGACAAAAACAACTGCAAACTTACCTAAATGGCCATACAATTCTGACGGACGAATTCTGGAATGGAAATCACACAAGAGAAATTTTAGTACCTCTGGATGATAATCAGTGCAAAAGGATGAAAGGAAAACCGATGTTAATGAAAGGACAATGAAATGGCACTGCGTATCGTCGCCTTTGTGCCATGAATCGAAAACACAGCGGTCAAACGTAGGGCATGCGCAGAAAGAAAGATCCGTTTTGACCGGCCGCGTGCCAATTTCCCGCTCGAAATTTTAGGAAAACACGACAAGCAACCGCTCTCACGTAAACAATGCGAAAAAAATCGAAACGTCCATAGAATGGATAACCTAAACAGATATATACATCCCGTTAACAATTGCTAACGACTTCTCATTCCTTTATCAAAAGAGCCGTATTTTGAGTGAAGCGTTGTGTTAGTAAAAATTGCAGTAGACTTAAATCCGAAAAGGGTTGGCAATTTTTTGAGGTGGAAAAATACCAGTGCATTGAAATTTCCTGATCACCTGCTGCAACAATTTTCGGTCAATCCGTCCACCTTGGCCAAAACACGAATTTCTACAAATAAAGAGCTACTTCATTTCACTTTCATATTTGATTCTACCATGTTTAGCTTCTTACTGGGTAACTCCATAAGCCACAGCAGCCAGGCAAAGAAGGAAAGTCCCGAGCAACAGAATCATGAAAAAATAGTTTGATCTCCCAGCACGGTAGGCCTTCTCCGCTGCTCTACAATTATAAAACACAGTTGCCTGAAAGAAATAGAGACTAGCTGTTTAAAACCATCTCGAAATGGTTCGTTTCGCCTAGGGTGCGTGCGCTAAGTCCGGTAATCTCTCGGAACTGCAGAATTTTTCACTTGATTATTGATCAAGGTATCTGACAGGGGCGTCTAAACCCTTATTTAGAATTTTGTGATATGCCAGGTCAGCCTAGACTAATGAACCCCGTTTTCCCGCCCAGTTTTTTCCCCCAGTTATACTACCTATACTACTACAGTCACATCCATAGCATGCTCAGTAGGATCAGGGGATAACACAAAGAGGTGATTCCATAAACAGAGATCCCCCTCCCTTATCGTGTACCAAAGTGAACGCTGAAGAATCGGTCCCATAGTCTTCTGAGGGTGTGCCAAAGGGGGCTTCCCTCCCGGCGATCCTGGAATCGAGGACTGAATTAGTCATCACGTCGTAATATCATACATCTGATTGACTAAAACACGAAAGACACACCTGAGTGTAGTCTTAAAGATTCTAGTTTATAATTAAGAAAGCTTGTTCCAGGCGTGAAGTTAGTAAAACGGAGAGCGGTTATAGTAAATGACGTAATTAATCTCGTACCCAGATCCTACTTTGAAACTGTATCTTATAACCGCTTGGCTGTGAAAGATCTGGGTACGAGACTATGGCGGAATAGCAGCGGCGGAGGGAGGTTAGGGTCGCAAACGTAAAGTTCATTTCCCGACTCGACCCAGACCTTCCCCTATTTTCGATTCCCCACTAATGTCGCGCCGTTTAATATTGTGCTCTACGTTCTATAAACTGAACGCCTAGGAGAGGCTACGGTAAAGAGGATAAAATTGTCTGCCATCTTACCTTTTTGGCGTAGAAAGTAATTGGTAGCTTTATGATGGCCATGAGAGGCAGAAATGGACTGTACCACGTACCAATCCTACCAAAAAATGTAACTCTAAAATAATTCTGAACACTTACTGCAACAGACAGCGTTCAATGTTAAATCAAGGCTGTCGACATTTTGCTCAATTTTGACACCACAAACTGTTTTTAACACTCACCATATTAGAGCCTGACTATAAACAAGTTCAAGCACGTTAACTGGAAGAAAAAACTCAGGGCGGCCAACTTTTCTGCCCATGTCACATCCTAAACTAACGTGATCAGCAAATAACCTGAGGAAAAACTAACCGAAGTTAAGCGGACTAGAAAACAAACCTTTCACTTTTTCATTCTTAAGATCTCATGAGAAATTCTCCTTACTATCTGCCATACAAATCTTATGACGTTTGTTTGGGGAATTTGACATGGATCAACTAAAAATCCCAACAGTGATATCTCTCTTAATTCTCATCGCCTGTCCGCTTGATATTGTATGGATGTTATGAGGAGAAATTCTGTCTTGATCACTGGTGGGGGGCAAACATGGGGAAAATAAACTGAACTAAAAGCAAGATCCAAATTGCAAAAGCACATCTTAACTATTAGGTTAAAATATGCATCATTTTTCAAGAAAAAACGCTCCATCACCTTCGAGGAGTTTGAACAGCAATTATAACCAACAGTGTGACGAAAAAGTCGGTCCACACCAACTTGTACATTTCTGCCGCAATGGCATTCTCCCAGCACTAATGGACAGAAAAGAGCAAAAGTTAAAGGTTAGCCAAACAAGCCACCCCTCGAGTGACAAACAGACAGAAAGATACACAAACCAAATAGAGAGACAGAGGACAGATATAAAAACAGATAGACAGAAAGACAGAGACAGACAGAAAGATACACGGGCAGACAGGAGGACAGTCAGATAGTCAAACAGATAGGTACACGCACAAAGAGACAAAAGGAACAAAAGGACAGATAGACAGACAGGACACTGCCTTAAGGAATTTACAACTGAATGGTGCAGTCACCTACCAACATACAGGTCTTGTTAATTCTGTTATACAAAGAGATAAGAAGAACTGCGACCGAGGCCAACTTTAAGAGAACCGTTCTGAAAAATATTTGAATCACAGTGGAGATGTTATATCGAGTAATTAATTACCTTTTCGATAACTACCGCTTTCGTTTTAAATTTATCAAACATTGTGGGACGCATGCACCACATACCTAGCCAAGTCCACGTTGACTCGGACTCGTGGGTTCCAATCCTCCAAGCCAGAGAAGAAGAAAAAGATAGAAGGAACGATAAATCCCAAGGCGGAGAGGGTGATTGGTGAAGCGTAACTCTTCCCCAACTGTATGAAATCGGTCATAAGCGACGCCTTGATATTAGCATTATCTTGGGAAGTCTGTGCCAAGTAACCAAAATAACAGAGGTGAAAAATTTGTGACTACTCTCGCTAATGAGTATAACAGGAAACAAACATGACAATAAAAAGAATTAAGACTTTTTAGCTCCCATAATTGAAGCAGCGCTCTAAGTCCTCTAGCAGCTGCCTACCGCCCATAAAATATTTCTTACAGGGTGTTTCCAAACAATCTGTGCGATCACATTTAAGAAGCAAATTGGAGCGGCAACACTAGAAATTGAGAAAAAAACGAAAGACTTGCCAAGTGCAACACGGCCTCAACTGGCTTTCAAAAATTATCAGCCCATGAGGCGCAAAAAAACACGGATCTATATTGTTATGGATATTGCTAACACGCACAGCAAAAAATGTGAAACACCGCATCTTACCTCTATAGACACCTGAGAAGCCATGAAAATCAAATAAGCTGACAGAACTGAGAGTCCGAGCACCATAAGATTCACCATGAATCGTATTGCGTACAATTTGTATTTCTCCCTCTTAGTTCTGTTGGCCAAAGTTGCAAGTCTGAGGTCTTCTGCTATACTGGCCTGAAAAAAAATTGTGAAGACGTAACAAAGTGAATTTTTGGAAAAGAAAAATAAGTTTGTTCAGTTTGAGTAGACTCAAATACAAATAAAGTACTTAATTCAATCGTCGAGTGTCGCGTGTCGCGTGTCGCGTGTCGCGTGTCGCGTGTCGCGTGTCGCGTGTCGCGTGTCGGGAATCGGTAATCGAGAATCGGTAATCGGTAATCGAGAATCGGTAATCGAGAATCGGCAATCGAGAATCGGTAATCGAGAATCGGTAATCGAGAATCGGTAATCGAGAATCGGTAATCGAGAATCGGTAATCGAGAATCGGTAATCGGTAATCGGTAATCGGTAATCGAGAGTCGAGAATGGAGAAGCGAGAAGTGAGAAGTGAGAAACGAGAAACGAGAAACGAAAAACGATAAACGAGAATGAAGGGTGGAGAGTCGAGAAACAAAAAAAACGAGAAACGAGAATCGAGAATCGAGAACCGAGGACCGAGAACCGAGAAACAAGGATAAACGAGAGTCAGCTCAACTCTGGATACTCGATGCCTGTGAACACCGTTCATTATGTTATGTTTTCGAGTCGACTAAAGTATCACACGAATCACAACTATGGCAAACAATGCGCAATTCACAGACAATAATTGCTTGCCTTATGCCTAAGAATTTCTCATTGCCCTCCAATATTGATACACTTTTATCATTTGCTATACAATACTTAACTGAAAACAACCTGATAAAAGGGTGAATTAGCGGCGATTAAGAGGGAAGCCTCACCTCGATGTCTTTAACGAATCTCATAATCTGGAGCTTTGCGGCAGCTTGCTCCTCAATACACATATCCCATCCACCAAACACTTTATTAGAGTAAGTGTGGTAATATTTAATGCCTTCCTTCACGTAGCTCTCCTCAAATATCTGCGAAGCACTGGAAACATAAAACGCAGTAACAGCTTTCTTAAGGTTAAACCTTTACTTAAATTGTCTCAAGAAACAACATATACCGGAAACTCTCCTTTGTAAACCCTCTTTAGACCAGAGAACCCTAGCCAGGTTTTTTTTAAAGGGAGGGAGGAGGTTCACACTGTGTCAAAGAGAAGGTATTCACTAGTTTTCGCCCCCTGAATATTGTAGGTTGTTTGCATAAAAAAGGCTTACAAAGGAAAGGGGTCATTACGGCTATCCCAGGACCTCTCTCCTCTAGCGACACCCTTGGACCCGCCTTAATTGAGTAAACTTTCTGTTCACAATTAGATACATCGTTTCCGTTTCATGAGGACACAACGGCGGCTGATAGATTAACATACAGAGCTAGTTAGGGAAATGAACGTCAGAGAGACGGCCGACTGAAGTGACTCCGCCCTTCTGAAAGGCGATAAGGAAATGAATTTTTCCACCTCTGCTCACTTAGAAATAAGCAAACAAGAAGGAAGGTGTAGACCAGTTGAATAACTTTTGACAGTATCCATCCTTGACCCCTAAGAGTGACTAGTATTTAATTTCTCCTTACAATATCACCCCTGAATCACACATCAAGGTTATGAGAATAAAGGAAATGATCACCAACTAAAGAAGCTCTTGATTGTTAAACAAATTCTCCTTGTCAGTTCCTCAGAAATTGTATGGTGCCCATTATGGAGAATATGCCTTCTCATGTGGGACGTAAAGGGTCAAGACTAAACCAACCCTTACCTCCATAATATAGAGAGCAGAATCACCGCAAAGCAAACGCAGCCAACCACAAAATAAGCGAGTGGCATGTTGTAGAAAGTTTTTTTACTTCCTATGACCAAGACGTTATTAGAGTAGCTTCCATAAAACATGTACGTTGTGTTTATCCATCCCTACAGAGGAAAGAAAGAAAATCTCTTTGAGCAATTTTAATATGGATACAAGTAATAGACGTGTTTGCAAGTTTGTAATTCATATGTACGAGGGATCGTTTTAAATGCATCGAATTTCTTACTAAAACGAGTATGTTCAGAAATGCATGCAGTAACGAAAATGCCGAAAACTCTTCAATTCCGCCTGGCTGATTACGCTTGGACGAATTGGAATAGAATTCGCTAAAATCGTAAAATCCATGAACAATCACTCAGTTTGACGAAATTTCGCCAAATCAGCCATTTTCGTTACTGCGTGCATTTCTGGACATAAGCGACTACAACGAGCAATTAAATTGTTCTTGAATCCTTACTTAGTGAAAATGAGTTTTTAATTCAAAATGGCTGCTTTGAACACAAATTCAATTGCTCTGTTGTTTAGAATAGGTTAAAAGGCAAAGTTTGCACTAGAACCCAGTACCCCAATCAGGCGGAGCTTATTCCGGATAGCATGTAACATGCAGCGACCAGGACTATCACTACCTCCCCCTAGCTGGGATGCTAATCCATCGCAAGGTTACCCCCCAACATTTCATCAGGCTTCCCTAACAATTCACCAACACCCATTTGTACTCTTGTGTGGAGAGGGTCACTGTGAAAGTAAATGTTGATGTTTTGCCCGAAGCCAGGTCTCGACCCGGAGTCTAGCGCACAAACCGTGAGGCCATTGCGCCTTCCTCATTGTTTTAAATAAGGAGTCCCTCCTATACTTACGATGCCGGAAATGAAGTCAGACAGAAGCTGCGGAAAAGGCTTGTTTGTATACGAGGAATAGTTATACGGTTTCAACAAATTACACTTTAGATCATTATCTTCTTCCTCGCTTTTGTTGAGCAAAACTTCCCTCTTCTTCCTTGCTAGTGAAGATGCTGTTACATTAGCTGGAACAACCGTGGACGAACTTGAGGAGTTTGAAGTAAAAGCAGACGCGTTCTGCGCAGTCATTGTCAACGGGAGTTCCTCTCCTGAGCTGAGGGCTTGTGGAATGATCACAAAACACAAGGTAAGAATGAAGACGTAAATGTTTAACCAAAGGAGCCACTTGAGAAATGTGAAATATGATAGAACACCATTTCCGAATGATCCTGTAAAATAACACACAAAAAACCTCTTAATTAATAAAATTCAGTATTGTACCCGTCATTGTATCCTTGTGGGATATAATTTTGCAGGAGATTTAGTTTCGGATTACAACTTTTTTTTGTTTTGTTTTGTTTTTTTTCTCTTTTATACGATTCAAAATGGCTTTGGACTTAAATCCTTTACGAAAAATGGCACCGTCTCCTTTTCACCTACAATTTCCCCTATCTCAAATATTCTGTTAGGAAAGAACTAAAAAAAAAAAAACTAATGCTTAAAGTGATGGTCTTGCAGGTCCAGAAATCTTTTTGATGATGCAAGAAGATGGACTGGTAAACACACCTTCTATTTCCTTGAAGTGTCCTCTCCATAACTCATAAGAGTTTATGAATTCCTTGCAGGTTTCGTAACTTTGTTTCAACGTCTAACAAACAGACAACACGTTTTCAGGTTTAAAATATCGACATTCATCATAATCAGAAAAACGATGGCAAAAGGACTTACAAGAAAAGATTTACGACTCGTACTCTCTCCCTTCGAGGAGCGTTTTATAAACCAACTAGTAATAATAATAGTTACCCAAAGTGTATAGTTTTTGACGCAAACGTAAGAATGCAAATTAATATTCGGCTACTATGCCAAGCAAGTTACTGAGAACGCGCAAAATATGCCACAGAATTTCACTGTAAACGAGGCAAAAATACAGAGCAAAAAAGTAGTCGTACAGAAAGATCCAAATTTTGATTTTTTTTTAATTTTCGTTTTCTACGCTTGCCTTTTAAAGAAACGAATTTTTAAGCACTACAGATTTTTCGGTCGGTTACAAGGATCCCCTAAATGGTTTCGTTCGCGTTGTTCTAGTCTTTCGCAATACGATGCACAGATAACCCGTAAGACTGAAGTAATTCGCAAACTTAAATCAAAATACAAAAATGTGAAATAAT
Organism: Pocillopora verrucosa; assembly: GCF_036669915.1. Lineage (NCBI taxonomy): Eukaryota > Metazoa > Cnidaria > Anthozoa > Scleractinia > Pocilloporidae > Pocillopora > Pocillopora verrucosa. The sequence continues at coordinate 3,103,483 of NC_089313.1, read as the reverse complement.
GGTGGAATAAGAAATCCCTTATTCAACAGTTTAAAATATAATAGGAACGGAAATTTTTCTCATTGCTCTTGCCTTACCTGGCCCCTTCGGGGCTCGGGAAAAGACTATCACAAACTATGTGCTCGTATTGTATGTTCAACCATCGAATAAGGTGTATTAATGTGACGACAAAAGTAACTCCGAAAGAAAATACAGTAAATCTTACCATACAGTAAATCTATACTAAATCTTACTATACAGTAACTCTTAGTTATGGTTCTAAAACACTATTCTATCGTGTGTAATTACATTTCCTGTTACTCTTGTTAATATATTCCACACATGTGTTAAGTAGAACATGTTGTGTCACTAGCTATTGCATTTTGGATGACAAAGTCATTACCTTTTATTGAAAAAATAAATGCATTTATGTAAAAAAGGGCAAAAAATGATAATAAGTTAGAGTCCTTCTACATAAAAGGGATGGATGTGAAAACACATTTAAACAGACTAGGCTTAATTGCACTGAATAAATGCTGCCTCTCCAACTTGGTACAGTACGTGTGCAATAGCAACTTACCATAGAAATTCGAAGTCGCAGCTCTGTACAAGTGGAAAGTCCTTGCGATCCATCTGCATCTAAGGTACTTCTACAAAACAAGAGCGGATGGGAAACTACCATTTTAGTCTACATAATCTCTAAATAAACTTCACTCATAAACGAGTAAATTTTTTAATCCTACATGGGGTTTGCGAACATCAAAACAAGGGTTTACAATCTTTCTAAAAGACCTCTGACAGCGTAGAAACATAGCGCTCTCTGTAATTATATTTCAACCGTAATTGTTTCTATTTCAAGTTATTTCTCTACCTTCTCTGCCTCAGCTTCTTAAGACGCACAGTCAAAGGTTCAGTTTGTTCAAATTTTCCTTTCCGCGACATTGTAGCCTCATCCTCCTCCTCCATATCAGATAAATCAGAGTCTTCACTATTCACGGCTTCGTAAGCGTGTTCTTTTGAATGTACCCTGTCTTTCATTTTTTTTCTGGCGTGGCGCTTCCAACGCGAAAGTTGACGACTTGGTAGATTTTTTAAAAGGTTCGACTTCTTAGAGGCAGGATCTTCAACTGAACGAGAAAAACAAGTCATCGTAATGATATTCGGTCTCTAATGAATACTAGTGAAACTTTAATGGGTTTTAAATTTCAAATGCTACAGAGCTTTGACGAGTATCTTAGCAACCTGCTTAACTGTTCCTTTGAAAATTGTGATTCCATGATAAATAAGTTGTGAGTTGTTGCACTCAAAATGAATTTCAGTTTACGTTTTAAACATCGCCACTTGCTGTCTGTGCCTTCGGCTGGCCTGGCCCGCTGTACAAACGATCGATGTCCTTTCCATTATTCCTCAGGTAAGGCTGCATGCGCATACTAAATTCACAAAGGTAGTGGAGCTGGTGTAATTAATTCCCCAGTACCTTGCCAGGGTCCTTCCACTCCCCGCTCTTCTCCCTACATCCCTTCCTTTCCTCGCCTTTTCCTTCCTTCCATCCACGCTCCCTCCCCTCCCTCCTTCCTCGGAACTCTTCATCCGACGTATACCTTGTCATTCACTCTACACTCCCTCATCCCACTCTTCTTCCCTAAAATATTCCACCCTCCCTCCCTCCCTCCTTGAGTCCATTCGTCGTGACTCTGTTCTTTTTCGTTACTGAAATAATTCAAATATTTGTTTTTCGTATTTTCCTTTTTTTCGATGTTTTTGTTGTTTCGTTTTTAAATTCGTTTGTTTTGGCAAGCTTTTATTGGTGTTCTTAACCGTCGGTTTGTTTATTCACTTAATCTTTAAATATTCCATGTTTAAGAATGGACGACAAGTAAACAGGTTTGTCTATTGTAAACTTCAAATAGCAAGCATTTTTAGGCGATAAGTTTCTTTTTTTCTTCGTATTCATTCTTTTGGTAAAATTTAACTATCGCAAACGAAGGGTACATTTACCAGAAAATGAATAAACATCGTCTTAAGCAAAGGTAAAGTTTCCGCACAGCCTCACACTATTGTAAAACAAATCTGTTTTCCCGAGGGCAATGTATTTTTTTTGTCATTGTTTTCTCTGTTCAAGAACTGAATACATAATGTGGTAAGGGGCTGTGCGGAAATTTTACTTAAGCAAAATATCAAGTGACAAGAAAATTGCAATTACTCGTTAACAAGCTTTTTCAAAATAAATTTATGCTAAACGTTCCTCCTTCAGTTATCTTACAATCGTTTTATCAAAGAGTAATTTAGGTACAGTCAGCTAACGAGCGATTTTATCTTCCGATAAATCAGTGAACATCCTTTAATGAGCGTTCTCACCAAAAATTGACGTGCAGTCAACCAAACCACGTTTCTATCGGTTCTGTGTGCGTCGAAGCAGAAAGTACCATAACATTTAAAAATTTAGGCTTAAGATGAATAAACTTTACAACGCCCTGAAAAACCGCTGTGAAAACGAGGAAAGCTGAAGTTTACACAATGGCGGTTACAACTTATGAAATTATAGAGCGCTTACTGTTAAGATATCTAAATACCACTTTAAAGCGTTCTTAACTCCTTGTAGTGGGATATTGAACGTACATTTTAACAACATTTATATTTAACCGACGTCAATAACAACGGTTAACATTTCCTATCGCATTTTACGTACCATAATCCATCGTTAATTGCGTCTCGGGGCCGATTGGAAATTCACGGCTCGTTTCCTTTGGAGTTTCATCCATTTGTAGGTCTACGTTATTAATATTTACGTGGCTTTGGAGTGACGTTTGTTGGTAAAAGCTGCCTTACTGACAGTTTGAATTTGCTTAACCGTCCCGTAGTTGGCATCAAAAGTCAATGAAAAGCCTTATAACTTTTCAAATGAACAAGCAAACGTACAGAACTGATTCACCCCACAAGAGAATTTTTGATTGAGACAAAATTTGCATAACATTTTTCCGTGTACGATGAAAACGCTAGTAGTGCGTGGCGTGTTGCTCCATTTGAGCGAAAAAAGCTCATTCTAAATTTACCTATTACATAAGCAAATGATGGCCTCAAAAATACTGCGGAAACCCGCCGATAATCAAATTCGAAAATTTTCTAGCGTTCTCAAGTGCTTTTTTGTCATCATGTTTGTTTTTAGGTAACGCAACGGCAAAGAGTCGCGCAACGCTGAATTCCATGCCAGCGCGCAAAAACTTAGATTTATCACAAATCAATGCTAAATAACCACGTGAATTTCCCAGTGAAGCACAGAGTATAATTATTTCTTGTTAGCTGATCCAAACTTCCTTACAGAAAATCCAACTGGCCTTAAAAAGATTTTGAAAAAGAAGCGTCTTGGACGTAAATTATAATAGGAATATTTTACAAACACTTATCAATTTAAAGGAAACTCAGTGAGAAATATATACAGTTGCTAAGTTTTTACCATTATTCCAAAGAATTCAGGGAAATTATGCAAGCAATTTTCTCACCTATGCACGGTGCTGACCATTCTTCGCTCAAAGCGAAAGTAAAAACTACCATGAGCCATAGAAATATCCTTCGAAACAATTAATTTTTACCTCAATCAAAAGTAACGGTTGTTGTCTCCAAAATTAAACTTTTATCCAGTAGCTGAAGGTCGCTATCAATTATAAAATACCTGCCCTCTGAGCAGAAATAAATCTTAAAGCGATAGTAATTTCTTCAAAAAATATTTCCAAAATCACACTTGTAGATTTTTGACACCAACATGAATTTGTTTGACTAGAAACTCTAATTATTATCATTTGCTACCTTCCGTCCAATTAGAGAGAGTGACTAATGATCTTTTCTAATTACTCAGAGGTTGATGCCACGGGTGATTTTTTCAGATCTCAAATTTTTGAAATGAAGAAAAAAGAAGATCAAGCTACTTTGCGAACATTCTTCGAGTAAAGCCACTTATTATTTATTAGTGATTTCGCTGTGTTTCTCGAGGCCTAAATCACCGTGATTGAAAACAGGATAACTTTGGCTGGTTGAAGTACTCACCGAGAATGTGGGTGGGGTTTAACGTTCAAGACTTTAAATTCACATCACGAGTGACCAAGATATAATTTCTTTTCACAATATCAATACATGTGAATGTGAAAGCGATCTTCGCAGCAATGAACACTACTTGAGCAGTAGTGAAAATAAAACCTGAAGAAAATTCAGACCTGTACAGGATTTAAACCCATGACCTCTGCGATACTAGTGCAGTGCTCTACCAACTGAGCTAACGAGCCAACTAGGAGCTGGTCATTATGTTGGTTCCAAATAAACCCGAGAGGTAAAGAATAAATTACTGTGAATATATGAAAATAATATGTAAACTACGGATAAAGAAGTGAATATGAAAGCAATCTTCGCAGTAATGAACACTACTTGTGCAGTAGTGAAAATAACGCCTGAAAAAATTTCAACATAATGACCAGCTCCCAGTTTTGGAAATCAACACAATATCAAGTGTACAAGTAATGTGAATAGAGATAAACATTAATTAGGAGATTATTAGTGGATCCAATGTCTAGCTTTTGGATCTAAATTCATAACAACTGTTGTATGGCAGACGGAAAGGGGAATCACTAAAGAGACCTTGAGATTGAAAGGGTAAAACCAGCTACAATCTTCTCCACCTTTTACCGTGGCTTTTTAATTACGAATTGATAAGGATAAACTGTATGATTCAACGTTTTTTTTTTCGATATTTTCGTGATATAAAAATACAACGAATGCTGAACCAATGAGAACGTTCATAAAAATAGCACACTTACCACTATCGGCGTACACGAAACAGTATACTTACCACAATCGGCGTACATAAAACAGCATACCACAATCGGCCTACAAGGTGTCTAAATGCTGATGTTGGATTATTGCGCTATTGCAATAATTTCATGGTTGGATCTTCATCCATTCTCTTCGTATTCATTTATTTTACTTTCATACTATGCCTCGTCGTTCAACTCAGCCAAAAAGCATTACTGAGAATCGAATTGCCATCAACGCCAACGTGTACACCGAATCCCGACCAACCCCCGACAATTTTGCCGAAAGTTAGCGAATGTTGACCGATGTTATTCAAAAGCTGGTCGTTTGTCTCCCGATTGTTACCGACTATTGCCGGTCTATTGATAAACAGGATCCACAGAGAGAACGATTATTTGTATGTCAAGATGTAAAGATGTAAGTATGTATGTGTATGTAAAATTTAAGAGTACGTAGGATTAAAAAACGTAATGTGAATGAAAATGCAAGATTTAACGAAAATGAACAGAAAAGCGAAAAAAAACCACTTGATACAAAAACATTTGGGCAAACATTTGGCCAACAGATGGCAGACAGTCAGTCAACACTACTAGACATTTAGCAGGCAATTTTCCAATCTTCAGTCAAAACATATCATCCGATTTCGAACGGTTTCGTCCCTTTTCGGAAGATGCGTCTCACTCGGGATGGTTCCGTCTAATTAAGGACAATTCATTCTAACTTCGCATTGTTCCGACTACTTGTTCCGTTCAACTTCGAAAGTTTCCGTCAAATTTTGGACGATTCAGTTTAATTTCGTGTGGTTCCGTCCATTTTCGGACAGCTGTCACTGGACTAACAGCTGACTAACTGTTGGTCACAGCGTCCTTAGATACAAGTCCCTTGATTCGTAAATCCTCTTAGGAAATGGCCAAAAAATAAAATAAAACCAACGAACTTGTCGGTGAAAATTTATTTTTGCACACTTAAATTCATCGCAATATTTAAACAAAGGGAAAAGAGGAAAAAGTAATCTTCCAAAATTTAAATTAGAAAAAAGTGAAAAATATTCATTCCAACATAAAAAACTAATTTTAAATAAAGTACGAAAATAAATATTACAAAGGATGTGAGCGAATTCTTCTCAACAAACTAGTTTAATGCAAGATTAAGAATTCTACATTAAATTTGGAATTTCTTTTGAACAAAAGAAATGGTAGTTCTTTTGTTAAAGAAATACAGCTATTTTAAGAACACCTTTACAAGTACTCTCTACTCAAGTGTCTTTAGGCAATTGATGTTTGATAATGAAAATTGAAACCATGCACTTTAAAGTTTTGTTGTTTACACAAACTATATGTGTAACAACCTGAGTTACCCATATCATTGCTCCATGTTTGGATCATTTTGGTTATAATAATTAAAACAATTGGCAGCTAAATTTACTGTGAAAGTTGTCAATATGGTAACTAGCACTCAGAAGTTATGTGGCTCAATGTTATGCCTCTACTGCTTTGACTTAATGGCTTGAAATGAATATCATGTAGTATTGCACAAAAAGTCCTTTGTCATTATATAGCTGTTGATTATCATTTCATTCTAGGCAACTAAATTTTTTTACTGGCAAACATTTTATGTTTTTTAGGTCCCCATTCAGCGACTTTGAAAAAAGATGAACATGGAGCTTTGATTACTTCTATAACAACTATTTTAACTCTTTCCTAATAATTAAACACCTAGCTGCTATTTTAAGGACAAATCTGTGGCACAGTCCTTAAGGAGAAGGTATCTTTCCTGAGTATCCTGTGTCTATGATGACAATTGATTGGGAGGTAGGTGTCCTGTGTCGCCCATACTTCTGACGCTCACCCTTCCATTGGGCCTTATAGTCACCCAAGTTATTCCACAGTGCCCTATGCTCATACGAAGCCAACCCTCAGGTGGAAACTGAAGAACCCTTATGAACAACACAAAACAGAAAAAACGGTAAGTTATAATAAATCATTAGTTTGTTTTTCCCTATTACTTAAAGGTATTATAAACCCTTTAAACCCTAAGACTGACTAGCATCTAATTTCTCCTTACAATATCACCCCTCAATCACATATTAAGGTCATGAGAATAAAGGAAATGATCACCAATGAAAGAAGCTTTTGATCAGTAAACAAATTCTCCTTGTCAGCACCTTAGGAAATGTATAGAGAACAGTATGGAGAATATGCATAATGACATTAGGGTGTACAGGTTTTAAAATGAAGGACACTGTTTGACTACCTGCTACATGTATCTAGGTGGCATTGTATATTAAAACATTTTGATTTCTGTGTCACTTTACCTGCAAACAAAGTATCTGATGACATTGGCATGGCACACATAGATTTCAACACTGTTTCCAACTTGATCAACATCTGCCCTGTGGATGTGTTTCCTGAAGGCAGCCTCAATGCGAGGACCATCTTGGAAAAACTGCTGTTCAAAAATGGAAATACCACAGAAATAGTTAAATCCTTGTTGTAGATTCAGGCACTACAGAACGGTAACTTATCATTTAATAAATAAGTTATTATCACTGTTTTCTTCCCAGTACAGAATGTAGTGGCTCACTGATTAGTAGTCTAATGAAAAATTTTTGTATTCTGAGATATGTCTGAGCCTAAGCCAAGATCAAAATGATGTGTTCTAGGGAAAGACATCATAATACTTATGTGCCCAGCGTTCCTAGCTGCAACCTTTTTGGTCACCTTGCAAGTAGTAAAAATGTTGGTAACTAAATTAGTAGCAAAGTCCACAATTTGGTGACATGTTTACTGATGTCAGTAAAAAAGCTGTTTGCTATTTAACCCTTTACACCCTAATATCAGTGTGTACATTCTCCATACTGTTCCCATACATTTCTGAGGATGCTAGTAAGGAGAATTTTTTTTAATCAAGAGCTTCCTTAGTTGGAGATCATCCCTTAATATTCTTGTGACTTTAATGTTTGATTCAGGGGTGATATTGTAAGGAGAAATTGGATGCTAGTCACTTGAAAGGTTTAAAGGGTTGAAACTTGTTATGATTTCATGACACACTGACCGTTTTGTCTGGTCTCCAGTTTTTTGACGCAGGATCAGGGGGAACTGGAGAACCCTCTCGTAAAAAGCCACATGTCTCTCTTGGCACCTCTGGCAGATATTTAGCAATGATATCAGCTGTTTCCACAGCTCGTATTAAGGTAGAACAAACCAATTTAGTGTATTTAAAGTCCAGGTCTTTAAGACGCTGGCCAGTAATGTTTGCTTGCTGCCTGAAAAAGTAACAATTAATCAATCAACTAACTTTCTCAAGATTAACAGTCTAGTTAAAGATTACCAAGTTATCCAAAATGCTCACAGCTTGCAAATCAGGGGAAAGAGAAGCTTGGTGTGTTCTTCACTCCAACCGGTGATCACTATTTTCTAGGTGCAGCTACTAACACATAATAGTGGAAATAACCCCTTTACACCCTAACATCAAAGTGACTAGCATCTAATTTCTCCTTACAATATCACTACTGAATAAAACATCAAGAACAGGAGAATACAGGAAATGATCACCAACTAAATTCTTGATTATCAAACAAATTCTCTTTGTCAGCTCCTTGGGAAATGTATAGAGAACAGTATGGAGAATATGCATACTGATGTTAGGGCATAAAGGGCTAAGTCGTGAATTCCACAGCAACACAAGGAAATAAACAGTTCTCAGCGGTATTTTAATGATGGGAGGGTAAAGACAACTGCAGACTGTAAATATCCGCATTTATGGCTCATTGGCTTAATTTTCAATTTTTAACAATTAGTTTCCCCATTACTTCATCTCCTACCTTCCTAGGTCCGTCAGCCTTTTATCATCATCATTCTTGGCGTCCTCGTGATACTGCCCGTGCCTTATGAAGACAAGATGGCGTACAGCTGTGGGCTTGAGCTCTTTAGATTCCTCGTCGATGCTACCGTCATCTCTCTTCCTAGGCCTCTTTGTGCCTTTCTCGCACATGTCCCAGTTGGAATCCCATCGAAAACCCGTCGGTTTGTAAAGAAGGCGGTGTTCGTATTCGTCAGGAGGGCTATATTGCGTTCCCCCTCCACTGGCATGTGCGGGATTTCTGGTCCCGTTAAACAAGATATAAGCTCCTGAAAAAGTTACCGCTGCCGAGGCAACTGCTGCGAATCTTGAAAATTTGCCTAACGCTGCCATTTTTCGCATAAATTTAATACGAGTTCAAATAAACCGGCGGACGCTGTCACTCCTCGATATCTGAATATCATATTTCTGAGCGGTAAAACTCAAGGAAGGCTGGGTACTAGACATTAGTAACGCCTGACAGTTTTCACTTATCCTTCAATCTTGTGATAAACGTGTCACCGTACTAGTTTTTCTCGGTGGCAAATATTTTTTCGATGGCTTCAAATCTACCCGTAGAGAGCAGAGATCTTCTCCAGCCTCCATCAGAAGAGTTGGCTCAAGGTATGACTGTTATGATATTCATATGATCGGAGTATTTTTACTATGAGGACAGGTCTTTAAAATACCACCTGTCACTTCCCAAAGGTTATTAATTTATGCGACGAACAACCCTTGAAACAATTACCCTCTCTTTAAAGGTTTAAAAAAAGTAAGGCTGTAAAAGATTCCTGCGTTTTCCACGTTCATTCACTGACCTTAACTGTGAATTAGGGATCGAAGCCCCCTGTAACCAGTTGTCACAACCAAGACCTCCATTGATAGTAATTCTCCTTACTGTCAGCCATACAGTTTTTATGATGTTAGTTAAGAGAATTTGGTATTAGATCACGTAATAATCCGCTATTTGATATTTTCTCTATTTTCTTCCCTAGTCTGCTTGATATTGTATTGATATTGTAAGGAGAATTTCTGTCTTGGTCACTGCCTAGAGCGAAAGGGTTCAAGATAAGTTACCTTTTAACTTGGCTCTATTGGTTTGATTACTCTTTCATTCCCAGGATCACAAATACAATTCTCCTAACTGACTGACATGCATTTAATACAATTTTAGCTCTGAGAATTTGGCTTTGAATCAAGAAATATTTCAAACTTGATGTTAATTTTACTCCCATTACCTGCTTCACCTTATTGCGAAGAGAAACTACTTATTGTTCACTCTGATAACAAGTGGTTAATGAGGATAATTCAGGCAAAGAAAAAATCTTTCTGATTCATGCAGATGAATCATGCAAGGCATTATGAGGAGAATATTTCATACCAGTGGATAAATCTCGGTCTTGGCATCATGTTAACATTCCATGCAATAATATTTTAACATTTACCTCAATATATAGGTGTTTTTTTTTATATTAGAGGCAGTTAGACTCCAACCTTCCCCTTTCCCCCTTTCACGGTCTCAAAGCCAACTGAGTTCAGTAATACATAAGCCACATTGCAGTCAATCTAAGAGGCAGCTTGTTATGTGCCTAGTAAACACCACCCAAAGATGCATCATTTTCATCACAAAAAACTGTTTATTATCAGTCAGTTCTATGCATTTCATCTTCCTTTGTTAACAATCCATCCTTTTTTGTTAGTTCTCAAGGATGGTTTATCCAAGAATTTTTCAAATGTGGAAGTTGAAGTAGTTGATTGTCCAGATTTGAGAGAGAAACCATGGACACTGGCTGCTCCTGGTATGATGTGAACTTAAATTGCCATACAAAACAATATTGACTGAATGACTATTAACAGCTTTTTAAAACTTAGTGACACATTGAGGCATTAATTAGTAGTACTTTACAATGGAAAACATTACTTTTTATATTAAGGTATTTGTGGCAGGGTCAGAATTGCTGATGTTGGTGGAGTGCCTTACCTTATACCTCTCCCAGACCTCTCCAAGGTAAACTGCTCAGTTGCCTTCATGAAATTTGAATATTCATGAATCATTCAAAGAAGCATAGATTATTTGGTACTTAGTTGCCTGTAAAGAGATCTGACCAAGGGGAGTATGTGCTAAATACACTATTCCTGTTTTTTAGTTATACGATTTTGATGATGTAGCAAAAAGCTCAGATCTTCCAGGAGGATTTGTTATTGGTGCAGGAGCTGGAAGCAGCAAGTTTGTTGGAGTGAACTGTGAGGTAAAACTCAAATGTTCACTTAACCCTTTATCTCCCATGAGTGACCAAGACAGAATTTCTCCTTACAATATCGATACAATATCAAGCAGAAAAGTAATAAAAATAAAGAAAATATCATTTAAGGGATTATTGGTTGATCTACTAACACATTCTTGAAACTAACACTCACTTTTGCTTTGTATCCCCTTCCCCTTCCCCTCCCCCCATGTTACTCTCTGAAGTTAGCAGGCAGGTTTGAGTAATTCAGTATAAAGATATAACAAGTGTGACAATTAGAATTACTGTACTGCTGTTTGAAGGGATCACGTATAGAATTACACATTGACAACAACAACAATCTTCATTTCAGTCTTAAAATAAAAGTTACAGTTAGTTTGGTCCACAGATAGCTAGTGCTGATTTAAGTGGGCCAGTCTTCAAATTCTAATGGAGATCTAATAAAGAACAGAACCAAAAAAGGATATAAAAAAAAAGATGGAAAATGAGTTACTGGAAGACTTAGATATGGAGAGGACTTAAACAGGCATTCTTAATTACTTAAGAGATTTACTTTTGGAATGATGTTGTGTATGCCAAGAGAGGAATTTTCTCTCTCCAAAATACTGAACAATAAATATTGTTGTTTTGAATTTGAAAGTTTGTTTTGGTAGCTTCCTAAGAGACCATCGGTTTCTCATCTTATGGTCTAACAGTAATTCTTGAGGGACAAATTTATTTTTTGTACTACAAGGTTTCAAAGTTTTATGTAGAAAATATTAGAAGTAGTTATTGTAAGTCAAATGACATTAATCATTATAGAAATGCTTTGATCAAAAACATGGGTTATCACTGATTTATGATCATCATTATAAAGTTCTTGGAGGTTTAGCTTTTTAGCTTGCCCAGCCCACAAGTTTCACTAGTGTTATAAATGTGTTATAAATGTCTTCCAGATGATGGCAAACTTGGTCACCAACTCAGAACAGAAGGGAATCATTGCAACAAAAATTGCTAAAGTGAATGAAGAGGTAAGTTTCTATTATTTGTAGGTGTAACAAGCAAGAAAGTGGATTTTTCTAACTCCCATTCAAAAAGTGAGAGGAAAGAGGTGATCTCCAAGAAGTGTGCACCACCAAAGCAACTTTTTGTGATAATAATATGTGATATATGAATTGTGTTTTTGTTTCAGAATGGATCCTTTGTCCTGGAAGATTACAAATGTGGAGAGTTTAATTTGTTGGGTAATTTTCTTGTTAGTGATGGAAAACCAGGAAAGGTTTGAAAAGTTTGTGACTTTTTTCAACTTTCGCAAAAAGATCCTAATTGCTAAATCAATTACAAAACACAATATAGCTTATGCTTTTAGCAGAGACTTCTTTCATCGCTTTAAATAGAGATTTACGTTTGTTTCTTTTAGGTTCTGAAAGTTTGTGCCAGCAAAAGGACTGGAGATGAGAATTTTGTCACGTGCATGCGAAACACCCTGGCTGGTCGCTATGGAGACCAACCAGTGGGAATGGGTGGAGTGTTTTTAATCGAAAAAGGAAAGGCCAAGATTCATGTTATGGTACGGTTATGGTAATATTTGTTTTTACTGAAGGTCAAACGGAGATAGCTCACAATCAGAATCTAGTACTTTCCAAGGGTCTGGTTATTTGAAAGCGATGGAAAAGGATGGGTGTCTTAGAAGTCAAAATCAAGAGCAGCCCACAAAGTGAGAAAAAAAGAACTCTTAATGTGCTTAAATTTCCCGGTGATCACTCGCGCATTTTTATGAAGTGAACAAAGGTTTATTGTTAGGTGACAGATAGTGGTGACAGTCGAAAGCGTGCACCTTGTGGTTATAGGTAACGTCGCCTCCTTGCGCGTCCACTTCAGGAAGTTAGAAAAGACTGTCATAATTAGGAAACCACGGCAGCTCAAACCTAAATAACTTCGGAATTCGAATTCATATATGAAATACTTTCTAAATATAAACGAAAGATAAAATCATTCTGAACTGACTGACTAACTGACTTACTAATCATAAAAAAAACTTAATTCTTCATAACAATACTTCAGGGTGACGGAACTTGGGGTGACCAGGCGAGGGAGCGAAATCGCGGGTTTCCAACTTAGAAAGTACTCTCAAATACCTGTATGACAACAAAAGAATAGGGAATTTTGAGGATGATCTTGAAAATTCATCGACCCCTAAGATAAACGACCAATAGGCAGACGATATTAAAATCTGAGTGCAGATTTTATTTCAGACTTTTAAAAACTTCTTAAGACGTTTTTATTGAAAAATTCTATAACTGATTTTAAGTCTTTTTTTGGTCTGAATAGCCCAGATTTTCCCAAACTCCACTCAAGACAGACGCAGATGTGAACAATTGGCTCAAATTCTATGAGATGAGTGCCCCATTGGTTTGTGTGGGAGTCTTGGAAAGTCACGATCCTGTGAGTGTTCTTTTCTTTAATTTGTTGTCATTATAAAGAGAAATCCTAATCAGTAATCTTCGTTTTTCGAAATATTTTTATGCTATGTTTATTGAGTATTTGGCATGAGTTCGTCAATGCCCTCAAAGATCATACCTCACGACATTTTGAAAATATATATTTTTTTTGCGCCATGCAAAACGTCCTAAAGCTAATTTCTATGTGAAGAACACTGCCAATATTTGTCAGATAAGGAAAAGCCGTAACAGGTCATTGTTAAAACCAGGATGGAAAACAGTATGGAAGATTTAAACGGATTGAAAACCAACTAGAGAACAATTCAGTTCAGGGCTTCAAGAACTGTGTCCAAAGGTTCCTTATCACCTTAACAGGATTAATGTACGCGACGTTGCCAAAATGCTAGTGTGGACGAAGGATACAATTCCTTACCGTAGCGAACTTTCTCAAAATCTTGTCATTTTGTGTTCAGGGTCTGGACTTGCGCATTGAACACTTCCACTGCTTCAGTGATCATGGAGAAGGAGGGCATTACCATTATGACGTCACACCCGATGACGTGCAATACACTGGGTTCTTTAACGTCGCTGAGAAAATTTACAGAATAGATCGACCGCTAACTACACACAATGTTGGAAGAGACTGAGGAATGGCCTAAGATCACTATTCCATAAAGTGGCTAAATTTTCAAATAATTGAATATTTAAATCTGCGCTTGAAATTTTACACAAGCCCCATTACATTTTAATGTATTGTTTTGGGAATCTAACAAGATTAAAATTAGCATGGTATTGTACAGGTGAGCAAATATAATTTAAAATCTAAAAGAATTAAAGAAATTTCTACGGTTGCACTGGGGGACGCGTTGTCGTAATGTTAGCGCGCTGGATACTGGGGCTAACGCAAACAAAGGAGCATACAAAAATTTTTCCTTTTCCATGTTTAAAAACACAATTTCCTCTCTTGAAAGGATCTATTTTACTAAGTATTATTTTATGGCTTAGGCTTATGGCCGATATAACGCGCGCTCTGATTGGTTAAGAGCGAGATCAGAGCAGGGCATTATACAGTGGTAATGCCCTCGGGCCGGTTATGGATTGTGCAAACTAGAAAAAGCGCAAAATGTTAAACAAGTACCACGGCGGTTATTTTCGCTGTCTGAAAATCCGAGCGCATGAAAACGATGAAGGCCGATTGACAGCCAGAGAGAATAGACTCATTTTGATACAAACAGGTAAAGTTTTAGAAGAGCAGCGAAGGTACTATTTTAAATTAATTGTTTTAAATTACCTCGCTATCTCTTGGTCAACACGGCGAGGCCTCAGTTTGAAATTTTCCCGTAACGACCTCACTCTTGGTTGTTAAGTAGTAAATAATGACTTATTAGGACTGAATTTGAACGAAATGAATTGTGAAAGTAATTTGCTTTGTAAGTGGTATATTGCCTTGGACTGTTCTTGATTGCATGGGGTAAGGTTACATAGTAATGATTGGAGTAAAACATTGAAATGTGATATATGAATTTGAAATCAGCTGGAGAAATCTCGTCTTTGTGGAAATTACTTTTGGCTTGATAAGAATATTAAAGAGATACATCTTTGGAATTGGCAGCCTGAAAATTTATATCGTCAAAGGGCACAGTTGGAAGGGTCAGTTGAAAAGGCCTATATCGCTTTTCACGATAAAAAAAATTATTACCCTTGAACTTTCAATACACTTTTTTATTGCTGTTGTTGATGTTGTTGTAGTGAACATAGTAGCTCCTAAAAAGATTTACCCATTAAACCCATAGAGAGAACAGCATCCAATTTCTCCCTAAAGTAATAATACTGAATCTGTCATAAGGATCACGAGAACGAAGGAATTGATCGAAAACTCAAGAAGTTCTGATGGATAACCGAATTCTCCTTATTAGTATCAAAGGAAATATACAAGGAATAGTATAGAGGAAATGGATACTGATGTTAGGGTGTAAAGGATTAAATTTGTAGTTTCTTCCTCACAATTCTCGTGCATCGTACAGGGATCAATTGATGAGAATCGAAAAACTATCGATACTGGTTCAGCTGGAGTGAAAGCATTCCGGCAATGCCCTGGCCATACCTTTTATACTGATGGAACATCAAATTTCCGTCCATCTGAACATCAACAGAAATTCTCATTTCACGTAATAAAGGTTAACCAAATGGCATAAATTCCCATTGCCAAGCTAAAAAATAAGATCAAATTTCAATATTTTATTAGAGCGGAAATGCTTTGTGAGCGTGGGAATGCCGCAACAAAAGCCTTATCGTTAATAAAATTTAAACTTTAGAATTGACACCCATAACATCCTTTTGATGGCTGATCGACATAAGTCTACCAAATGAGGAATCAGTGATCGATGTTATTTTGAACGAAAATTGTGATTATTGTTTTAAGCTGAGATGCAACCGTCAATTATGCATAGCTCTAAACAGACTGGTACCCGCTTTACGAAGTTGACTCGGCTTTGCCGGAAAAAGATCATCTTAGAATCGTAAAACCTGGGCTTGAGATCTGATTACTACCAATAACAAAAACTGAAAAACAAGACTTCCTTCATTGCAGTTTTAAAAGCTATTCTACTCCCGACGATTCTCAGTGGTTGAACTCCTGATGTAGGTTGGACAGGTTGTGGACTGAGTTGTGAAAATCAAATTATATCGCCGTTGTTTTCATGGAAACTGAGGAAGATAAATCAGCCCTCACAGCCAAAGACGGCGATCCAGATGTGGATTTATCCAAAGATTCTAAACAAGGTGAGTGTTTACGTGATTTACGTTGCATCGCTTAAACACCAGAACACGTACTCGGCGGTATTCATCTTGATTTAACGCGTTCCTCGCGAGTCTTCACGAATAAGACGCGGGGCGGCGTGATTGAATAATTACCCACCCGTGCCAAGGGAAAAGTCTGTGAATCAATTAGCTCAAGGTCAACTTATTTCCCTAATATCCATTATAGAGAGCAACTTTATCAGGTTACAAGATGTGGTATCCCGTGGGTCACAGGTTTTTCGAACTTATCACCTCCCAATGGATCCAAAAGGGTCTGCAGAAACCACCTCCTCTAGATCCGCCACTGTACTGGATGCATCCTTGAGGACCGAGCTTCGAGGCCTCTTGTAGGATTATAATAGACGACATTCTCGATTCATGGTGTTCGAGCAAGCTCGACCTTACTGATTGATGGAATTATTGATTGATTGATTGATTGATTGATTGACTGATATTCATGCAAAACATTCTACACAGCATCTTCTCATTCAGAGTCATGAATATTGCCTCAACAATTTTATGAAAGATTGTTGTTTGTGAATTCTTCAATATTCTTTCTTTCTCTTTCTCTAACATTATTATTATAATTTTTCTTATTTTTTCTCTCGATATAACTTTTGTCAGGAGGTAAACTGACCTACACAGTGGAAGAGGCGATCGACAAGCTTGGCTATGGACCTTTTCAAGTAAAACTTATGTTTGTGATTGGATTGGCTTGGGTAAGAGTGAAAATACTGTTATAATACTTTTAAACTTTCCTGAATGCTTTTAACCTACCGACTTACTACTTATCGCGTTCCTCTCTCTGAGTCTTAATCGTGTCCATAGTGTTATTTTTAATATAGTTCCGAATTTCCTGTTGAACACCAAAAAGTAAGAAGAGGGTCTCAATGGGATGATAACTTTTACGGCTCAGAAACGGTCAAAATTTTGGCTATTTTACGGCTAACGGTTAAGGTTTTTCTCCTTTTGATCACAGTTGATAGTTTCGGTGGTTGTCAGCCATCTTAAACAAACAAAACTAATGATATCTTCTTTAGTTGCGTTTAAGCGCATAGTCTTAACCCTTTAACTCTCAGAAGGGATTAACTTGGAACTTAACCCTATGATAACCATCCGTTCTCCAACCAGCAAGTAAGGAGAATACTCAAACTTATCAGATAGAAGTTGTTATCTTGATCTGACACTAAATTCTCGAAATTCAGTTGCAAGAAAATGCAAAGCAGCTCTAGGAGAGAATTGACAATCAGATCTTTGGAGTTAAATAGTTAACAGTTATTTATCCTGGTAGACGTCTTTGTTAATAGCAGACATAAAGGTATCCATTAATTCTTTCAGTGAAATAACAGAAATGGAAAGGGAACCACCAGGTTCGAAATGGCAAATGCTAAATGATGTAACTGTTCAAAGTAAATATCGAAACACTGTTTTTTATTTTTAGATGGCGGACTCTATGGAAGTGACAATCCTGGCGATTGTATGTCCCGCTATAAGATGTGACTGGAATTTAGCTACTTGGCAAGAAGCTACCATTACTACGGTATAATTTTAGTTTAAAAAGCTAGGGCCGGTTATTTTCACGAGGTTTAACCCAGACCGCGGTTCTGCGCGAGCAGTAGCCTTACGAATTCTCTATAAGAGGGTTGTTTTCATCAAATAAATTTCCTTCCACTGCCCTCTTGACACTGTCCTCAAAAATACATGTTCAGGAAAAAGATTCAGGTAAATTCAAGGTAGTTTAGAACGCGATTTTGTTAACCAACGGCTGAACTTTATCTAGATAACAGGCCCTGAGAATTTCCCACCTTACAACAGCCAAAATGACTATTTTTTTTTGCTGGGCAGTGTGAGTTCGCATCAAAGCTTATTTTCTAACAATGTAACATGTCTAGAAAACACTTTACATCTGTTTAAGAAAACTATTGAATCCACATGAAACTTTTGTCGCAAGGCAAATCTTGTCAAGGACTGATATGCAGACGAAAGGACTACAAAATCAAACTTCTCTAGACCACAGATCGAAAAAGTACAACGGTTATTGCAATGTAATTTAAACCACTGAACACTACATACATGTGTGAATGTGCAATTTCTCATATTTTGATTTTTTCTCCCATATTCTGACCCAGGCCGTTTTCTCTGGAATGACAGTAAGCACATGTATATGGGGCTATGTTTCGGATAACTTTGGACGAAAGAAGGTAACGTCCCTCTCAAAGTTGGTATGAATCATTGGACTTATAAGGTATACCTTGAGCCGGACTCTGGACGGGTCAGCGGGAGATTTACAACGGACCAGTAATTAATCCCAAGAGGCAGTGGTAATGCGGGGGGGGGGGGGGGGGGGGGGGGGAAGTGGGAATAGAACTACGGCTAGTTGCTGGAATTTGAACCCCGTAGAGACGGGAAAATACGGTTCCCTTTTATGTTTCCTCATTTTTTGTTTGTCTACGTTCCGCATAGGAAGTCCTGGCTTGTACCATCGTCGTTTTTGCTGGTGGACTCCTGAGTACGTTTGCGTCGAACTACTTTTGGATCATGGCTTTCAGTACCGTAGTTGGACTGGGTATGGGGGGCGTGGCACAATGGTAAGACATGACAGCTGCCTCTGCCCCAAAAGTTGTAGCTAAGACATCAGTCCACATAAATGCTTGCTCCCTGTTCACCCCCTTCGTTGACGAAATCTCCGCCTTGGAGCACAGTTTAGTGATTAGAAAAGCGCGGCCTTATCGTGAGAATAATGTTTTCCTTTACCTTTCAGTCACACACTTATTGTGCCGATAAACAATCTCACGTCTGATATGATAGGGGCATCGTTTTTATTGACTACGCGTGAGGACTTATTTCAAATGAACCTAAAGTGAGAATAACCGACAGTACCAAAACGTGGTCCCTATCAGGGTTTCTGATAGACATGAGATTTGACTAAAATAAGGTTTCTCGCCAGCAATTGAGCAAATTTACAAGCACTTAGCTAAGGTTTCTTTTAACGACAATCTGAATTTTAAAGAGGAGGCGTAAAAATATGAAAAGGCCCTCCATCCGTTCAATAAAGTTACGTAAACATATGTTTCCCATTTTCTCTCTTATGCAGTATGAATCTTTGGGCAGAGTTTCTTCCAAGCAAGCGAAGAGGAGTTCTGCTAAACGCCTTATCGGTAAATAATTTCAGTTGCTTCACATTATTCTAGCTTTTAGGGGCATGATGTTGATGTTTAAGGGTGATGGCTCACGTAAGCTTAGAATAAATGACCCGCTATATTTTGAGAGACAGTAGAGTACACACCAATAACAATGACTCACCCTCCTCCTCCTCACCCCCCCCCCCCCCCCTTCTGCCGCACACACACCGTCGTCAATCCTTCCAGTTGAAGAGGACCATCGTTTTTCGTTTCGCTCCTTTCATTTTCTTTTCTCTTCGCAGTTGTCCTGGTCCCTTGGATCTTGTTTGGAAATTCTCGTCGCGCTTGTAGTGATGCCCACGCTAGGCTGGAGATGGCTCTTTTTTATCTCATGTCTACCTTTGCTTCTTTTCATATGCTGTAGCACGGTGAGAAAAACTCAGTTTTAAAACGAGCGTCATGTAGCAAACATCGACCGACCTACGTATACTATGTGGTTAGTTTTGACACTAGAAGGACCACTTGTATGCCTATGAGAATTTTTCCCGCTCTTAGTGTATAAAAGTCTTAACAAATGCCTCTACTCTTCAACTAAACGCTTGGTTCAATTAAAGAAAAAATACACTCAGGAACTTTTAATAAGGATGCAGAGTTTATTTCAACCAATCCATAACGAATCGATTCTTCCATGGCCTTGGAATCACTTTAAAAACGAAGTCGGGAGATTAAAGATTAAAGAGAAACTGTTCTTAAGGCCATTTGTAGTTGTAGAACTTCATTAAAAGATAAAATAAAAGTTAGAGAAAGCCCAATACAATATTTCTTTAAGGGAAGATATCAGGTAAAATGCAAAAAAAGGTATCTGAGAACCTGTGCTCTGATTGGTTAGTATGGT
The DNA here is from genome assembly GCF_036669915.1 of Pocillopora verrucosa. Classification (NCBI taxonomy): domain Eukaryota; kingdom Metazoa; phylum Cnidaria; class Anthozoa; order Scleractinia; family Pocilloporidae; genus Pocillopora; species Pocillopora verrucosa. The sequence continues at coordinate 3,083,382 of NC_089313.1, read as the reverse complement.
GGCCAGTCATGTGATACCACGTTCACTTCTTCGATTTACAGCGACAAAAATAATGGAGCACCTAAGCACACCATCAAAATTCTTCCCTAAACACTTGACAACTATTTTACTTTATTTTCTGCTGCAGCTCGTCCCAGAATCTCCTCGATTCTATATGGCTGCAGGCAAGCCAGAAAAAGCTTTGTGCATTTTGCAAAAGATTGCTAAAGAAAATAATAAGGAGTTGCCTCCGGGAGAACTAATCGCCACAGAACAACACGAGGTACTTATTTGAGTCTTAAAAAGCCTTTCCTAAACTTGACAAAATTTCAAAAAACTTATGATTAGAATTTGTTCTTTTCTTGCCTTTTTGATCAGTATGCATCAGGAGATCGCTTTTGCAGTACTTTTGTTTTCAGTTGCGCTCGCAAACAAATGTGACACATACACCTTTTGAAGAAAGTGTTTTCTTAGAAACCTAAAACACTCTATTTCCAAGCAGTCATGTATAGGTGATTAAGTGAGAAAGAATCTGACGTACGCATTTTTTTGAGGTTCTTTGTTTTCGTTGCAGGTGGCACGAGGAAGGATAATAGATCTATTTTCTCCTGCATTTCGAAGATCTACTATTTTGTTGTGGATTATCTGGTGAGACTAATTCACTTTACACCATATCCAGCCTTATTTTTAGGAAGAGGAACTTTAATACAGCACCCACTCAAAGGATTGAGAAAGAATTCTTTAATCCAATTTCCAGTTTCTACAAAGTTCTGTTCAATCCGTTTTTGTGAAGAAAGAGGTAACCAGACTCAGTTCTCCTTATTAAAAAGAAAAGTTTATGATGGTTCACCTTTTTTCAAGTTTTGTTTTTTAAGGATCGCTTTCATATTCATTTCAGTTCTGATTTTCATACATTCACAGTCATTTATTCATCACTTCACGGGTTTATTTGGAACCAACATAATGACCAACTCCGAGTTGGCTTGTTAGCTTAGTTGGTAAAGCTTCTTTTCTCTTCCAGGTTTAGTAGTCATTTTGTAATATACGGAATAGCACTTATAACTACAGAAATGTTCTCAAGGGTGGACCCTTGCAGAGGTGACTATGTTTTCATAACTCATCGCTTCTTCATTTAAACTTCTATCACAAAATTTTGGGTAGTTTTAAAAGAGAAACTCGTCAAGAAGAATCTCTAACATAGGTTATTATTAACTCGTTTAAGTTTGCAGTCCTTGACTATCGCGTTGTATAAGTGATATAAACAGCGCATTAAAAGCATGTGAAAGCAAATGAAATGTCGTGGAATGTGAGTGTTGAGATGTCGTTCTCGATATAATATCTTACCGAAGAAATTCAAATTAGGTAATTCCACAACCAAACTTTTTTAACGAATAACAAACATACATTTTTACACGAAATAACCTTGTGGCAAATTTGAGAGTAAAATGGGCTTAGTGGGCTCAGAGCCACCCCAAATTTTTCCCCTCATTATGTCAGTTGATATTTAAAAACCTATATATTGGCAGGTATCAATTCGGAGGGGGTCCACGCTGCAAAAGAAGGTTCTTCTGATACTTCACACTGCAAACAATTAGATTATGAAGACTACGCCAATTACTTCATTGTAATGTCTGGTGATCTCCTAGGTAAGTAGTGCACACTGCAAACGATGACCCACCCTCACCCCCTCCCCCCAGTAACAACCTGCAAAAATCTAGGGACAGAGAGTGGATTGGGATAAATCAATTCTTTCCAAGTTGAACACTATTTACCAATGGACGGAAACAGGAGCCCATCATTAGGAGCCTCTATCTCCCATACTAAGCCTTAGAGTCAACCCTTTCCCAAGAAGATCTATCCATAGAAAGGCTCTCAGGTGATGTCTGGAGTTCTAAGACCCAATCAAAACAGAGCTATGACAATCCTATTGTTTTACGTCAAACATCCACTCACATGTATTGAGCAGCGAATCAGTTTTTGCGATTCGCGGTTCACTCAGCGGAAATAAACTTTCCGCTGGATTGACTCAAGGAATCCGTGGAGATAGAGGCTCTCGTTGACGGGCTCCTGACGGAAACAAAAGTTTGTTTCCCAAGAATCCGAACTTTAATTATTTATTATTACTGATTATTGTCCTTTTTGAATGCATTTACATTGAAAAAAACAACGGTTCCCTACGCCACACGACCTTCTTTGGCTTTTATCTATAAGATCAGATCGAGATTCATCTTCAAGAGAAACACACTTCCATTCCAGAGACTATTAAAAGAATATAATGGGTTAAACAAATCCCAAGGCCAGGACAGGAAGTTTCTGTCAAAGTTGTCTCTCTTTCCATTCTTAAAGATTAGAACATCGCATCTCCTTTAAAATCTAAGCCAATCGAAGAAGTTTTTTTTCTTTTTATAGCCATGAATCACTTCTAAATATCGCGATTTTTCTTATCTGCATTTTACAGGATTAGTGTTTATATTTTTCATGGTGGACAAAATAGGTAGAAAAATGGTTCAATTCGTGGCTTTCTTGGGGAGTGCAATTTTTCTAGCAGCCTTGTTCATTTGCACAAGAAGGTTAGTGATGGGGCCAGTTGTCACATGTTCCTATAATGAATAAAATATATGATATTTTTGACCATGTGGATGAGATGTGGCCAAAGACGAGCTGATCCTCTCAGCAAAACTACAATAGAAGAAATTTCAGAAAAAGCAGTTAAAAAAAAAATCAAGCTTCGACGGGATTCGAACTTGCTTCCCAACTGCCTTTTAGTCGCCTCTACCAACTTAGTTACGAAGCAATACGTTTGGATAAAGAGTCATTAACACTTGGCGGAGTCCTGGGCACAAGCTAATGTGAGGGATGACCATCACCCAGAATAAAAAACTGCACAGTTCCTGAGTTTTGAATTTTGAATTAAGCAATGGAGGACTTGTTCCAAATTTATGGAGCCTCAACTAAACAAGAGGTGTTTGGGGGGATTTTTTCGAAAGTTAAGCAGTCTCAAACTCTTCCAGCAGCCTGAGTCTTTGGGTTATGCCATGGAAACGCAGAAAAAAATTCCTCTCTGCTTTTAGAGAATATTTCTTACAAATGCGCACGAATCTTAAGCGCCGAACGGCCCCACATATGCTCATCCTCATACAACTATCGATCAATGAGGACGGGCCAAAGGTCTCAATTACTTCTTCAACCGAGATTCAAATGAAACTGCGGAAAATTTAATGAAAAACAATTTGCCTGTCCTCACACACTAGCAGAGGAAGAAAAAAAATTGATGTCGTTTTTTTCATTGGCAGTCGTTCATCGACAACACTATTTTTGTACGCCTCCCGAATGTTCATCAGCATTGCTGACATGTGCGGCTATGTATACACACCGGAGGTGTATCCCACGAGTATGCGCGGTATCGGATTGGGCGCATGCTCAGGTGCGGCGAGGATCGGCTGTATGATAACTCCATTTGTTGCCATGGTGAGTAAAGTGACGTAAAAGAGAAATCAATACTCAGGAAATAAAAAAGTAAAATATTCATGAAACACTTGAAGGTGCAGTTTTTTGCAACCTGTCGAGACAATGTTTTCGAAGAGTTTTAGGTTTGGCTTAGCTCCTTAGTTCAGGCGGCATCTATCAAAGGGTATAACACATTTGTTGTCCAATAAAACATTTTAAAAAAACACCTCTGGTTTCTCGAGAATGTGTAGAGTAAGGGAAAGCATTTTCTGCATTTGCTTATGATTCATATGGTAGTCGTTAAAAATTTTCTGAAATTTCTGAAATAAGAGATTCTGTACTCAAAGGCTTAAACTAAATATTCATCGTGTTAGTTAAAGTAAGACAAATTAATGTTTTTTTTGTTAAAAAAAAATGTCTGGGCCAACAAGACGCGAAGCTTCGTCTCGGCGAAGAAAATATTCAAACACCTCTCTGAACCTACTGAAAAATTTTGTCCATATTTTTCAAAAGTATTTTAAAATTTTTCTACAGTCTAAATGTAACTTGTGTCTGTTGTGTTTGAGAGTTCTGCAGTCTGCAGCGATAGAGAGCCATACCCTTAACGAAAGGATTTTTGAGCGCGACACTCAATTAGTTTTTTAAATAAATTAGAAATATTTATTATGAGTCTTTGGGACTAGCTGAGTACTATTTTTCGAGGACACGTGATGTCTTTTATGGCATTTCTTCCATCATGGTATTTAACAGTAAGCGCCTGTTTGCTCTTTTTCATTGTCTACAGGTTCTAATGCCACACTCCATTCTACTATCACTCAGTTTCTACAGCGGTTTTTCTGTTCTGGGCGTAGTCACTGTGCTTCTTCTACCAATCGAGACCAAGGGACGGGCTTTACAGGTGAGAAAGACAAGATAGACATATCTTTTTTGGCGACGAAAGCTCTCTTTAACGGTAACAAGCCTAATTTCTACTCATTATTATTGATAAGATGTCTCTCCCAGTTGGTTTGTAAGTCGATATAATTTTCATTTTTTGAAGGAAACTTCCTTTAATCATAGTGTTCTATAGTTGATTGTTACAGCACTATACGATTTTCTTCCGGAGTCCCCCGGAAGCTTTATAAGTCTCAACTGGCACTTAAAAAACCCAGCCAAGATCTGAATAAGATTCCCTTCACTATCGCCTAAAGCCCTGTAAAATACCAAGTTTTTACAGAGCTTTATACGCTCATGTTATCAGGATATACACGGCTTAATGTGCTATCTTTGAATTTATTGCAGGATTCTTGACAAGAATATATTTGGCTAATGTGGCGAGAAAAGGAAGTGACAACTTAGCTTAACATTAGGTGTCAATAGGCGTCCTTTTTTAATGTCAACAATGCAGCGCAAGATTCAGTTTGCAACCGTGGCACTTATTCAACAAATCATGAGACAATAACATCTGCTATGAATGAAAGACATTACAGCGTGATACGCTGGTAGCTTTTTTGCTGTTTCTTCTTAATTGAAAAGAAAAGAAAAGTGTACGCTATTTGTACATACGATAGAAACAGAGCTGTGTTGATATCTAGTTCGATAAAGTACAAAGTCGCTCTTTTATCTCATGTTTTGTTGACCAACCATGCATCTCATTGTAATATGGTATTTCAAGGTGAAAAAGGTAAAATCTGTATTTTCTCATCAAAATTCCAAATTTTTTTGCACGCTGTAAAGTTGGCTGATATCAAGCTAGTACTTTGCTTTTTTTTCCCTTTCAAGTAATTGGATCTAAATTTCGTTAACTATTACAAATTAAACTTTTATAATTGATTTGGTATAAAGGTTTTCTACTTTTTACAGGGTAAATACCTTCTTTTAAGACTGGAGAGGCTATACGAGGGCCTCATGACTTTTACGGCTAACAGTTAAAAACTTTGGCCGATTTACGGCTAACGGTCATCTGAATATCACAACCGATTAAAATTGATCCGAAATGCACAAAAATATCGCACACCGGTCAATAAAGGGCAGATGATTTTTAAAAAATTAATTTTGAAAATATGAATTTGCCTTTGCGCAAGACTCGCCTTAGTTTTTTGCAAAAAATCGTTTAAAAAGATGATGATTTCGAGCTGTGGTTGGTGTCTTCAGTACGCCACGCTCCCCCCTTCCCTCTTCCCTTCCTAATTGTGCTGTATGGCCCCAACTTCACTGTCGATAGTAAATTTAATTACGAAAAGACAGTTTAATAAATTCTTTGCTCAACTCGTGAAATCAAGGCAGTGTGATTGAGTTAATTTCAGAGTTTTTTTTTTTTTGCATTCTTTTCAGATTAAGATAGTAAGATTAATTATTGCACGTTGTGTATAAAGGAAAACATTTTACTTTTCAAGAAGGTTATGTTTCATTAGCCCTAAGGTCTCCTCAGACCAAGATACCAAATGCGTTAGATATTTGATCCAACTTAATTGACAAACTGGCTATTAGGGTTTTAAGTAAGCTTACATCAATTACGTAAACGGAAACTCATTAAACATGAAATTCAACCTTGCTATGATCTAAAATAATTTTTTCCTCTTAATATTTTGATTAAACTGCCTTCGCAACTCGGTTCAGATTTTTCGTATCATGCAGATTAAAACGTGCTTGATATCTATGTTCTGAGAATGCAAATTTAACAACGAAGAAATTGAACCAGGAATTCTGTCAAAGTACGTTCATAGACTAATTCAAGAGCGCAAAAAGCCGGTCTATTTCCTAGTAAAATATTTACAGTCTCAATATCAACTATCAATTTCATCAATGCTGTTTTCCCACGCTGAAAAGCGCTTATAAAAGATTTGCTCAGAGTATCTCGCACAAAACCACTTCAGAAGTTTTTAGTCGCTGTAGTTTGGGGGTGCGAGCTGAGAAGATTCGAAAAGATGAAAAATTTGGTCCTTGTTTTCCTGGTGCCTTTGATATCCTGTCGAGCGCTCCTTTTTGGCAGAGACGGTAAGACTTTTTTTACAATATCTCGCGAGCTATAATATATCAAATTCTCTGTGGGCCATGTTTTGAAATTCATGTGTCTCTCGATACAACAATTCCAGCCCATTTCTTGTCGTTCCACATCTTTCTCTCTTTCTTTCCAAATCAATTTATTTCATGTTCGAAAATACCAAGTGTATTATATGTTTCTCAGCTTTATCCCAGTCACCCGTTTTTCCAATGTAAAAGTTCAAAAATCTCGTTTCTACGTCTTACTCTCCTTTCCACTCCTTTTCATCTCCTGTACTTTATTTTCTTTGTTGCTACTTACAGATTTTGCACTGAAATACATACACCTTATTCGATGGTTGAATGTATGACACGGGCGGATATTTTGCGAATTGCGTGGTATCATTCTATATTATTATGTTATTATCATTAAGTCATGACCAAAAAAATATGTAGTACATAAAAATTTTGTTTTTTAAAAAGCAAAAGTTAATAAAAAATGAGAGAAAAGTAATCACATTCTGGACCATTCAGCGCGGCCATTTTGTTGCTCTGCTTTCCGCCCATATTTTGCCCTGTTCTACAGTGTAATACCGTAGAATATTTTGCGCGTCCCTTATGTGGTAAAATGAAGCAATTGCGGAACGATAAGTCACGATGTTTTAAGTTTTCATCGTTAATTAGAACTACCTTTGAATAAAATGAATCCTTGAAAAAATCATTTACTAAGTTAGACGAACACGACAAAGGAAAGGAGAGGCCCAAAAAGGAGCAAAAACAGTCCAGAATGTACAAGAAGAACAAACTTTGCGAATGATAAGCTTGAAATATTTAGGCCAAATTACTTAAGATGCCTAAATTGTGACCTTTGTCTTTTCATCTTTCCTGCTGTTGAATCGTTTACTCCTTTAATAAAAACGATTTGTGATTAGTTTTTTAAAAAGCCAATCGCCAAATGCTTTCATATGAATATCTCTGAAGGCTTTCACAAGCTCCTAATTTCATGAATCTTTGTTGTTGTTGTTGTTGTTTTTTTTTTTTTTCATTTGCGCAATTTTTAATTGAGTGTCGAGATTAGTTTGGAATTGCTTAAGGTTTTGCTTTACTTCGCTCCGTGATTGGTCCAGAAAAACTCGCGTCACTCTCTCAACCAATCATATGCAAAACTAAGACGAAGAATCACTATTAGTTTTAGATCACGTGGGCTCTTCAAGGTATATTCCTCTCCTCTGATTAGCGATTGTAATTACTTTGGCTCTGGTATTACGACACTCAGTCAAAATGCGCTCTATCCAAAGTGCATCTCGGCCACGAGCTTTTTCCATCCCTTCCCGTATTGTGTTGTGTTTCGCAGGGTGTTTAAATACCGTATTTCCTCGAAAAAGTGTGCGGGTGCTTATTTAAAATTTCGGCTAAATGAAGGGCGCTTACAGGGAGGAGGGCGCTTATAAAGAAATTATTAACCTGTTCTGATTCCTTTGCATTCGAATCTTTTTTGAAAGTTATAAATAAAGTGGCAGTAGAAACATATTTTCATTGTATCCCTGACTATTTAAGAAAGTGGGGGAGTAAGGGGGGAGGGGGAACCTACCCGAGGGGGCACTTGTTTGATATTATGGCCGAGCAGGTGAGCGATTGTTCATGGGAGGGCGCTTATTAAATCGAAGACGCTTACTCAAGGAAATACGGTAAGTGGGAACCTTGATTTCTCTTGGAAGATTTCTTTCTTTCCAAACCTCGTGCAAAATGTTTGTTTCTTGCTTGGTATTCGTTTGTTTGTCTGATCCATAGAAAAGACCAGTCGAACTAATCTCTACAACTTTGGCCAAACACATGTTTTAAGAAAAAGAAAACTATTTCAGGTGGTCACATGTCTAAGAATGCTTTTCTTTTTTGCCTTTCAGAACCAGTTGCAAAAGTTGAGCCAACAGAAGAAATCGAACCTGTCCCTGAGGGTAAGTGATAAAAAATTCATCATTCATTGTAGCAGTCATCTTTCGAATTCTAGTTAGCCGGCTATTCATACATTTATTCATTTGTTATTTATTTTATCCTTTCTTTCATTCTCTCATTAAACCATTCATTCATTCATATTTTATTCATTCTTTTTTCTTTCTTTCTTTCTTTCATTCCCTGATTTATTCATTCATTTCTTCATTAACCCATTCATTTGTTCTTCAAGTAATTCACTCAATCATTGATTTGTAATTCACTCTCATTTTGTTATTCATTTATTTACAAATTCATATGCTCATTAATTCATTTATTCATTTATTCCCTTATTTTTTTCATTAATTTACTAATTCATTCACCCATTCATTTATTTATTCCCTCGTGTTTTCATTCAGTTATTCAGTCACTCAGTCACTAAGTCCCTAACTTCCTTCAGTCTCTCAGTCAATAGTTAATCATTTAGTCATTCCTTTATCCTTTCATTGCCTCCGTCCTTAATTTTTTCATTAATTTGCTAATTCATTCACCCATTCATTCATTCATTCCCCCATGTTTTCATTCAGTTATTCCGTCACTCAGTCACTAAGTCCCTAACTTCCTTCAGTCTCTCAGTCAATAGTTAATCATTCAGTCATTCCTTTATCTTTTCATTGCCTCCGTCCTTCTTTCATTCATTCGTCACTTTTTTACCCTTCCTTGTGCATGTACTTGATTGCGGGTCATTCACATCACAACAACATTCAATTTTTACTTAGGGATTACGTTCAGCCCTGTTGGATGTTTTAGAGACAAATTTCACCCGCGTGCTATGCCTGAACTGCTGAAGAACTTCCGTGGGACTATTGATTGGTCAGACTTGTCGAAGACAGTACAGAAATGTGCGGATGAAGCTATGAACAAGCGTGAGTGGGAATTGTTTATACTGTCACCGGCGCAAAGAGCGCAAAAAAGGCAATTTTAAAACTCGACTCGGTTTACTTTTTCAACTAAGTAAGTCCTCTGAATCTCTGAAACCATACATTTATTTTTGGCAACTACATCTCCGGGCAACACCATAGACTTTGACACCATTACCTCATGTCGAAGGAAAACGCGTTTGCTCAGGTCCCATGACTGATCTCAATTTTGCATCTGCTTGGGTGGCGCGAGTTGTCTAATCCTATCACAAAACCGAACCAATCCAAAGTATTCCTGCGTTACCTTCGACACTCAATCAAATAAAATGCTCTTCATTTCAACAGGCCAACAGTTTTTTGGAATCCAGTATTATGGAGAATGCTGGGGAGGAGAGGAAGCAGACCTATCTTATGACCAGTATGGATCCAATCCCGCTGGTTGCTATAACAACATGGTCGGTAAAGCTTGGCACAACTTCGTCTACAAGTTTAACAGTGAGTATAAGGATATTTTGGGCCCTTATTCTGGTCAAGAGAATGATTTAATACCGTTATTCTTTCCTTAAGAATGTTTTGGGGCCCTGTTATGAATATTTGGGGCCATTATCCTTGATATGATGTGAGGCCTTCGTTATTGTCTTAAATATGATTTGGGGCCCTGTTCTGAATATTTGAGACCTTATTCTAGCCCTATGAATGATTACGAAAAGTTTAGCTCGGTATCTTTAGTAGCAGAAATATATATCGCCGGCGCCGTTAGACCATTGAAATACTTAAAAGGGGTAAGTTTCAAAAGAAACTGTGGTGTTGTGTCAGTGGGAGAGTATAACCGGTAATTTAGTGTTATTAACTGAGTTGATAATGTAAACTAGCCATCGTAAAGAGTTTCAAAGCTGAATTTTCGAGCGTTAGACCTTCGTCTTAGTGAATGAAATACCTTGTTTTGTTAACTTTTGTATTCAGCCATTGGAAGGCGACCTTAAGATTTGAATGACTATCCTTGGGCCATCCAAATAGCTTACAAGGGGGGAAACTCTGATGAAGCTGTAGAGGTCAATAGAATATGTAAGCGTCCAATCACGATAAAATTGTTTTGAGAAACAGACATCGATTGGTTTATTGGTCCTAGTTCTATGAGCTTAAAGACAGCGGGTTGAATAAATCAGTGAATCATAATCCCAGTGTTAGGTTTCTTTAACATTTGAGGGAGATTTTGTCAAAATTTATCTGACTTTAATTCTCTCTTTTTCATTTTGCAGTACCTGGAGGAGATTCGGAAGAATAAAAGGAAAATCTCGGCACTATAGCCAAAACTTATTATTCAGTCGTAGAGTATTCTAATGTAACTCGACTGATTTCTCATTACTAAGTGAGTGTTAAAGAATAAACATGTGAAAAAGCTTTAAAAAGCATGATATTTCTTTCGGTGTGGTTTTTTTTTCCTTTTTTTCTATTCAACTGAATTATAAATTTAAAAATTTTAGGCAATGAGTGGTATGAAATGACATAGGTTTTTTCATATTTAGTCTCAACAAGGTCTGAAGCTATATTCGTCTCTGTCTTTGTAACTTTTCAAGCTAAAAATTGCCCCGAGGTTTTTTGTCTATTTTAACTCCCACATTGTTTTGAGGAAGAGGATGGAATCACTAAGTCAGATTTCCAAAATGGACAAAACACCCAATAATACGATTGTTTGAAGAGCAAACAGTCTATATATAATTAATAATAAATAATTTGTCCCTCAGGGTGAAATCGGCTGTCTATAATTATAACACATTCAATCACTAGTTTCGCTAAACAGAAAAAAATACAAAAAAAACCGAGCTTAAAATAAGAGGCGGGTGTAATTAAAATTCGTTATGATTAAAGTTCTTTCTATTTGCCTAGATATTTTTCGCGAGTAAGAATAGATGCCCTATGTCAACCATCAAGGTCGATAGTATCCAAAACGAAACGCTTTTCGACTGAGTTTCATAAAATCAAAATCATAGTAAGCGCAATAGCCAGTCATAGGAAGGAATATATCAAGAGATCAAGAGGAGCTAATGAGAACTTGATCTAGCAACAAGCAAACTTTATAAAGCGGTCACCCACGAGAAATGGCGTGATGACCGCTTAATAAGGGTTCCACAGATTAGGGGTATTATAAACAACGATAAACAACGCCACTTTATGGCATAATCATAGCCATTATAAATTCCTCAAATATTATTGGTGCATTCGCAGCTTCATTTTTCATTAATCATTTTGTACAGTTGTAATCGGATAGTTGGCTGTAATTGGACACCTTGTAATCGGACAGTTGAAGCAACCAATCACACTAAGTCCACTTAGAAGTGATCAAAATAACCATAGCAACAACCACTTATCCAAAGAAAAACTGGAGAATTTTCCAAAATGGGGAAATTTTTAACTAAACACATTGTCTCCAATGAGAATATTTTTTCTAGGTGTATTTGTTTTTTCGGAAATTGAAATGGTTATGATTAAATGGAACTCTGACGACGGCGAAGCGGGAGTTCGATTTGTTAATTATTAACTCGTATGATTACAGACCGAATTGGACTCCACTCGGTCCTATAACCATTATTGATTGACCAGTGAATGTACTGAATCTCACTAAAAATACCACTTACTTTGATTTTGGGAAAGAGAGAGAAACATGGATTAAAAACTGCTTGAAAGATTATTCTTAGTTAAATTTGACTGGGTAAGCTTTCAGTGACCGTTTAATGCTGATGGAAGACAATTAGTACAGGCCGTTGTGACTTAGTAAAGGGTGACCGCGACCGTTTGATAGAGGCGACCGCTTAGTAGAGGTGAAAATTACAGTGAATAAGGGGAAAAAACTCAGGACTTTGACAACCGATCGCTTAATACGGGGTGACCGCTTGATATGGTGTCGCTTAATACAGGTACGACTGAATGTTTCTCATGTCCTTTATTAAAGCATCCAACCGGCTAATCCTTCCTTTACACCGTATGAATTCTATATCGCTGTTTAACTGTTCCACTACAAAAAGGATATTAAAGATCTGATGACAGAAGAGGGGCATTTTTCCACATTCTCCGCAATAATGTCCATAATCCTATTCTCCACGAGCTCGAAATCGGAACCTTTCTCTTTCTTCTCGCCTGACACCATGAGGACCAATTTCTTGACGCTGTTTGCGCTCCTCCATTTCCCTCTCGTGTAATTTTCCGCCATTACTAAGGGCCCGTTCTCGCTGTCTTTCTCTGAACTCCTCACGTTCACGTTCCTTGTGTCCATGGTCATCGAAACGCTCTCGCTCCCTCTCGGCTTCTCGTTCGCGCATGTGCTTTGGAGGATGTTTGGATCGCTTGTCATGACCAAAGCGTTCCTCAGATTCAGGAATTTCCCATTCTGTAGCCATGTCCTCTTTTCCTCTTTTCCTTTTCAAGGCTGATTCTTCCTCGTTTTCTTCGAGTTCCTCCCTCGATCTCTCATCCTCAGCCAATTCCCGCTTATCTTCACGTTCCTCAGCCACAGTTTCCTCCAACTCTTCTGCTTCTAACTCCCGTTTAGAGTTCTCCTCGAGTTCTTCATCAAGTTCTCTTTCTGACATTTCTTCTTCTTCCTCAGGGGATTCATGCTCCATTTCCTCATCAGGCAAATCTCTCGCCGGTTTCTCTTCAAGGTCTCTCTTCAAATTCCGATAAAACATTTCCAACCCATCTTCCTCTTTCAGTTCCCGTGCACCTTTTTCTTTTGGTATTTCTTCTATTTCTTCAGGAAGTTCCCTTTCCAGAAGCTCCTCATTACTGAGCTCTTCCCCTTCTTCGTTTTCTTCCCTTGCAGTCTTTTCCAACGCAAGCTCCCTTTTCAGCCTCTTTAAAAAGTTCTTCAAACTCTCCTCGTCACGGAAGTGTTCAAATTCTTCCCGTACCGTGTTTTCATTCTCTTTTTCTTCCTCGTTCTCCTCTTCTCTTTCTGGAAACTCTCTTTCTTTTAGTTCAAACTCCGGAGGAATTATCGGAGGAAGGTGTTCTTCTTTCTCTTCTTCCAAATCAGTGCCTCTAACGTGAATTTCATTCTCGACTGGAGCTGAAGAAACCAGTATCAGAACTGAACATAATAGATGTGTGGCTTGGATAAGCACCAGAACTAAAAGAAAGATGCAAACACAGAAAGAGGTGAGTCGATCATCGCGTAAGATATAAGTTTAATTTTGTGGTGACGATCACAAAAGAGGGTGAACAAAAGACGGTGATATCAAGCTGGGAGAGGGCGGCGAAAAGAATACGCAATCATAACACTGGCCATGAAATATTCATTCTTTTTTTCCAATTTATTTCTTTTCCACATTGCTGCTATCATATAGGGTTTAATAAAACACGAATCCGATGGAAATGAGAGACTCAGCAATCAGGGTCTAATGGTGACACGCAATAATTTTTTAATATGAAAATTAATATTGTTAATGTCATAATTACTGTCGTAATTTTTCTGTGTTTTGCTTCATTTTTTTCAGCCATTGGTGAGTTAAATCTATTTGACAGGCAAACATAAGTAGACCTGATTAATGAATACATTAAGTGTTCAGAGCAGCAGGAGTTAGATTTTTCTCATTTAAGTTGAGAAATTGAAGCTTTAGAAATCTGATGAATCCGTTGCCGTCACTGTTTCCGGCGTGTTAGTTGTCATGTGGCAAATTGGAGCAAAAATGATTGACGAAGAAAACCTCCAGTATGGTACAGTTTTATCAAAAGGGCACAGATACGCAAAACGTAAAAACGTGTCGACAAAGCAAAAGGTGGCTGGCATAAGTAACAAAATAATAAAAAAAAAGTTCTTGCTTATCCTCTGAGCAATTAGTTATGAACAATTAATTTCTCATACGTTATCGTGCGTGTTTTTGGTTCAGTTAATATTGTTTGTCTGCTTTTAATCTTAAAAAACCATTTAGAAAGTTTGTATATTGAGGACAACTCTTAATATGTGTAGGAATATCCCCTCTCTGATGATTTAAAACCTGACTTTAGACAGTCAAATTTCCCCAACCTCCGTGAGCTTTTACGAGCTTCTCTCCTCTATCGGCTTTGTTCGGAATTTTTTGTTTGCAGTCGACCAAACTAAGAGAAGAAGCAGGCTGTGTCTAGAACCTACGACAGCTCTGTCAGCCCCATGGGGAAACCTATTTTCAGACATAAAATTTTTGTTCACTCTCACTGGTAATACCTTTCCCAGCAAGAAATCGTCGGCAGAATTTATACTTAATAATATGTTGCTAAACAAATTTTAAAAATATCACGTTCAAATGTATCCGAAATTTTTTTTCTTTTTGTTTTTTTTTTTTTTCCTAACCCTTACCACAGAATCATGTCGAAACTGTAATCTTGACAAGACACACAAATAATATTCACGGCGAAAAGTATCGAGAACAAACTTTGAAACATCATGTTTTTTTTTTAATCTTTTTTTTTTTTTTAAGTGACGCGTTTTTTAGAGGAGGAATATACCTAGCAAGGAACAGTTTCTAAAAAAAAGCCAATCTACACTAAAACATGCAGTTTAAATCTGAGGTTGGCATCTATTAATCGAAGATAAAATTGATTGCTTTCGAATTTTTAAATTGAAGAAAATAAAGATATAAAACACGTTCGATAAGAACCGGAAAACAGCTAAAAGGCCAAAATTTGGCCGTTACTGTAATGTAACATCTGCCTTTTGAGTCAGTGAAAAGCCTTGAAAACAAATATCCGTTTGAGAATGAAGTTGCGTTTTCCTGAGGCCATCGTTTTAAATTTTGACTGGCGGAAATAAACTGTTTTTCTACATTTGAGGGAAAAACTCAAACATTTTTACATACCTTTCATCTTAACGTCGAAAGATTGATTTGAAAGAAGATTTCCCCACCGCGACAACTAAGACCAAGTGAAACTGTTCCCGACTGCCAGTGGTTTTCTAATTTTAAAACGGTATAAGGCGTGGGATGATACATCAACTACAAAAGGTGATTCTAGCGTAGTTATAAATGAAGCAAAACCAGCTGGTATCATTCCCATCAATTTACATTAGGTCCTTTGTTCGTTAAATTACGATTTTGGCGAAAAGAGCGGAGAAACACTTATGGGCCAAATAATTTGCAGTTAGTTATTAGTATGTGGTAGTTTGTTTGTCATGGGAACTCGAAAGATGCGCGTCAAAAATAAACTAGTTTTCCGTAAGACGTCCTAAAAATGAGTAAGAGAGAAAAAAAATTTTTTTTGGTACATATTCTTCTCAGTTTTATTATCCTGGATAGCTTTATCTGCATTTATTATTCATGACGGGAGGAACAAATTTTCAACAGCGGCAAAATCACACCCTGAGGGAGTATTTTTCAGATCAAAACTTCACGATTTTACAAGCAAGGAGAATGAAATGTTGCCATTTTTTTAGGTTTCATTAGTTCAATTACATGTAAAATCTCTTTGACTCTGATGGCAAATTTCCACTGAGACATCTGCAATCCATTTGAGAGCAAAATTACAGAAAAGATTCATTTGAGAGAAAGGACTATTCTAGGCATCGTTGTAAGTGCATATGAAATTAATTTATTGTAACATTACAAGTAACGTTGGTACTTAACAACTCCTTTTTCCCTATATTTAAATCACAACACCTCTTATAGTAATGACGACTAAAGCTAACCATAATAAATCACGTTCACGTTCATGTTCAGCCCGCGTATTAACGCAACGCAAACATTTATAACGCGTGCGCCTTCAACTTGTTTACCCAAAGGCGTAAACAATATCAAAGGTTTTGCACGCACATAATCGTGTAATACATCATGATTTTTGAAAAGAGCGTTGATTATCATGGCAAATAATTTTGTCAGTACTTGTTAAGGGGTTAATAACTGCTTTTGGCAATAAGGTATACGTGTTAATGAACTGCTTTGTGCCCTTTAAAAGAATCCTCTAACTTATTAAAAGAAATGGAAAGTTTACATTTGTCAGTCTTCTTCGTAAACGAAATTTTGTAACCGTCCGTCTTTCTTCACTTCCATCTCTTGTCGTAGATTTTCCGTGATGAAACATTGCAATTTTTACACAAAATTGCAAGTTTACACTTGAATTAAATGAACTGATGGTACTTGTAAATGAGACCAAATTCACCTTCATGAATTTCGCCATATTGACATTAAAAAAGACTGGAAAAGTCTAGTTAAGAGATTCGAGTTTTGAGTGGCCTAGAAATGTTACAGAGAACCATTGCATAGTAATGGCTTGGATAAATGTGACCCCTCATTTTGATTCCAGCAGAGAAGTTTTATGAGGTTACATCTGGGCATGCAGCCTAGAACAGATGGCCAATCATATTGTGAGAATTAATTTCCTATGTACAGCTTGATTTAAGGCCATGCATTGGCAAGTAAATAGTTTAAAACGAACTGTGAATTGTACTGAAACTTTTAGAAGATTTATTATTTTTCCAGTAAAAATGACATAACACTCATTTTAGTGAAATGCATGTTCGTTGAACAACGAGATAGCAAAGCTCTAGAAAAGTTTCCCTAACTGACAGATTTTTCAATCACAAAATAGTGATGATGATAATGACAGAAAACTTCTTTAGCGTAATATCCACCATTTTCTCTTTGCCTGTTACAAATAGGAAAGGAAACGGATGATACAAAAAACACTAATTCTGATGAATTTGTGGTCATTGGCAGGTCAAACCAATTATATTTGTTTCTGTTCGGGTGAAAATTGAGATCAGAAATGATTTTTCCCGATGAGACCATCAAACTAGGCAGCGCGAGTGCTCACAGCCAGGAAACATCGTCTGATCGAAGTCATGGTTGACAGAACAAAATCGAGGCAAAGAGATCTTCCCTTTACAGGTCGCGTCACAACACGGAAAACATAGACCGAGGAGAGTTGGGTACTTAACTATGCTGCTTAGATACAAGATGGCGTCCTTCCAAGTGACCTTTCAAAAAAATTCTGCTTCTAATCGTGATCAAAAGCCGATGCGATGCTTTTTCAATGATTTAGTGTGTCAGCAATGGAATGGTCCAAAGGAAGAGTAGTTTTGAGTACTAGAAAGTGGTAATATTTTCCCAATCATTTCTGCAACGCCTCTTACCGCTCTAGCTTTTTTGTTGGATTTGAATCCTTAAAATGGCACAGAATTTGGCGGTAGATTTGATGTTGAGGACTTTGATGAGTTCCCTTGAGTTCAGGGAATCGGAAAACAAAAACTGGGAAGGAGTAGCCAAGCTAATTCCTGGAAGCTCTGCACAACAGGTTTGTATTCGACCGAATTGTAAATATAAATGTAAATATAATAATTCGTGTGTTGATTGCGCTAATTGAAATGAAACCTTTACAAAATCTACTTAGATCCTTTAAGTAATTTGATAGAAATGGATTTGAGGGAAAGCTTTCGTAGATGGACTCAACAGTTAATGAACTGGTAATTGTGTCGATAGCAAAATCTGTAAATCTGATTGGTGCTTTACACCTTCAAAGGTTCACTGGCTGTTGCACTTCAGTACAAACTTGTTTGTTTTACTGCTCTAATCACAAGCTACTTGTGATAAGATGATTCAAATTTCATCCCTGAGCATTCCCTGAGTTTTGCTCTTCTCACAATGATTTCCATACAGCCCTGCACCGTTCGAAAACAAAGCATTAGTACCAAGAGTACTCTATTGTTTTTGTCATTGTTTTCTTCTTACTCAGACTTATTAGTTAGAGATTTTTATCTTGATCTAACACAAAATTCTCACAATTAATTTACAAGAAAATGTGTAGCAGCTGAGGAGTTAACAATCAGATCTTGGGAATTAAAGGGTTAGAGGTTGTTAACTTGATCTAATGCAAAATTCTCACAATCAGTTTACAAGGAAATGTATAGCAGCTGGGGGGGGGGGAGAATTAGCATTCAAGCCTGGTTGTTCAAAGCTGGGTTAAGACAAACCAGGGTTAGTGTGAAATTTGATTTCAGGTCTGAAAGCCTTAAAAGAAAATTTGGTTCAAATCTTTTAGCCTGCAATTTGATCATTGGATGTTCTGTAAAGAACAGGAAAAATTTTCCCTAAAAGGCTTTTGAACAGAGAAATAAAGAAACCTTAGCCTTTGAACAACTGGGTCTTGCAGATCTTGGAAATCAAAGGGTTATAATACAAATGGTAAATTGAGCCACTTTTTTCAGTGTGCAAAAAGATGGGCAGAAATCCAGCAAACCTCAACTTCACAGCATTCATCTTCAGACTCCAGACACCTCTCCAAATTATTAAACTCTGTTTTGCATTTTGCTGATGAAAAAGAATTAACGAATGAGACTGTGCCAAAGGACATAGTAAGGAGTGACCCACAATCAGCTTCAGTTAAAACCAACAGCTCTCTAGGTCAACAACTTCAAACCAATCTGGAAGCAGGTATATATAGGGTATATTCAGTTCTCTGAGTACATTTTGTATGTAATTTGGATTTCAAAGGTTTTTGTTTCACTTTGCTCACTTTGATTGGTCTAATGTAAACTTAACCCTTAATTCCCTTACATTGATTAGTATCTATATTCTCCATACTCCTCTTTATGCATTTGCTTTGTCACTGACAAGGAGAATTAGTTTAACCCTTTAACTCCCAGATCAAATTTGTAATTCTCCTTACTGTCAACCATACAATTCTTACAATGTTAGTTCTGAGAATTCAGTATTAGATCAACTAAGTATTCCCTAATTGATATTTTTCTTTATTCTCATCACTTATCTGGTTGATATTGTATTGATCTTGTAAGGAGAAATTCTCTCTTGGTCACTTATGGGAGTTAACAATTAAAGCTTCTGAAGTTGATGGCAATCATTTCCTTTATCCTCATTGTCTTAACCCTTTACACCCTAACATCAGTATGCAATGCAGTATGCAATGCAGTATGTTCTTCTCCATACTGTTCTTTATACATTTCTTAAGGTGCTGAAAAGGAGAATTCGTTTAACAGTCAAGTGCTTCTGTAGTTGTTGATCATTTCAATTATTCTCATGACCTTAATGTTTGATTCAGGTGTGATTCTGTAAGGAGATATTAGATGCTAATCACTCTTAGAGAGAAAGGGTTAATGAATGATTCAGCAGTATTACTGTAAGGAGATATTAGATGCTAATCACTCTTAGGAGGAAAGGGTTAATGAATGATTCAGCAGTATTACTGTAAGGAGATATTAAATGCTTGGCACTCTTGTGGTTCATAATGGTAATTGAACTGAGTGGAGTGCAATTTGGGCTGAAATCATATGCGTGATTTCAAAATTGAATGAGTGCGCAGCACCACCACCCACCACCCTCTGAACCAATCAGATGCAAAATTACCACCAACTGTTACTTGGTCAGTTGTAACATTTTTTTTTAGATTAAGTGTACTTTAACAGGAGAATTATAAATGTAACAGTGCCATCCATTGCAATTTATTCAAAGGTTTTAATGTACATGGGTGTATATACCTTTAGGATCTAACTGCCTTTAAATTCCAAATTTTTGTTTTCAGATCAGTTCTACATTATTTGATAAAAATAATTTATGTGCAATTGAACCTTGATTACCAGGACCCATAAGAACTGGGTCAAAAAGACCAGATAAGGGAGAGTCTGGATAATAAAAAATATAAATATTAAATTGAGCCAAAATAAAAGTGAATAGATATTATTTAATCATTATTACTCAAGAATAAGTTAGAGCACATTTTCAAATTGTCATGTGTCATTGCCAAAATTTGTTAAAGTATTTTCAAAAACATTTAACAACACCCATGTTTTACAACCCAAAATTTTGATGTTACTCAGTTTGTTTATTAAGCTGCTAAAGTGTGTGTAGGTCACTAATTCCATCGTTCTTTGAAGCTGCATTAAATGTAATAGCATCAAAATTGTTCGGTGAATCTACCTTGGGTCTTACAAATCTCAAATGTGTCTTTAATTAATATTCATGAAAACAGAGAACAAGTCAGGATAATCGAGGGTGATTCAGGATAACTGAAAATCCAGATGATCGAGGAGAATAATCAGGATTTTACTGCATGATGTGTATTTTTCTTAAATTTAATCATGAACATAGAGGGTGAAAAAGAGTGGACTTAATCTACATTGTCTTCTTTTTTTTTTCATGTGATGATTTGTGTGACTTGAACAATACTCAGGACTTAACAAAAGGTAATCAAATTGAATACAACTGATATGTACATATATCATATACCAGCACTAGCAAATTGGATGGGTCATGAAATATTACTTTGGATTTTTACCTTGAATATTGAGATAAAATCACTTCCTTTTAGGACATCAGAGGTAACTTCCTTTCTAGAAAGTGGCCAGCGCTAGCAAGTTGGATAGGTCATTAAATATTACTTTGAGTCTTACCTTGAATATTGAGATAAAATTACTTACTTTCAGGACATCAGAGGCATCTTCTTATGTAGAAAGTGGTGAAGAATCATTGTCAAAGCAGGTACCAACTTAGCAACTGAGGACAGACTGCATTTTGAGAAACGTTTGCTTTTTTCTTTTTACAATTTATGTGATTCTGATAACTGTATTGTTTATTGTTTAGAAATCAGTTCTCAGACAACCTTCAAGATCGGCCTTGTCACAAGCTTCAAATCTGGAGTCATTACAAGGGTGAATGTCTTGTTGTGGTTAACTAATATTTAGGAGAGTTTTTTTTTAGTGTACATTGGTAACGCTAAGCTGTGACTCTTCACGTTACCATGGCAGAATTTGGGACAAATGTTAAGGTGTGTCTTGTAATAGTTAGGATAAAATGTAGCACCTTGTTTCATGTATTTTTGAGGCCACTATTCAGCAAATAAAACATTTTTTTTCCTCTCGATTTCCTTTTTATAGGCCTAACATGGTTATCCATGTGTGTGATGAAAGTAAGAACTGTAAGTAGAAGTCTTCTCTACTAGTGTAATCTAAAGTCACACGCATCGTAACCCTTGACACCCTGATCTCTGCACTTATTTTCCATACTACTGTCAATACTTTTCCTTTAATAATGACAAGGAGAATATGTTTAATGATCGAGAACTTCTCAAGCTAGTGATCATTACCCTCTTCTCATTACTTTAATGTTTGATTTATTGGTGATACTGTGAGAAGAAATTAGACGTTGGTCTCTCTCAGAGGTTTACAAGTTACACTTTGTATTTTACAGATTAACAGTTGATTGCTTGGTTAATTGATTTTATTAATCTATTAATGAATATCACTAATTTTAAACATTTATTTTTCAGTAAAACAAGACTTCACATGCCCAAGGGACTTGCTGATAAGTGAGATGAGATATTTCGCTGAGTATTTGTCAGTGGAAGCCCAACGATGGGAGGAGGTTGACATTTCTGTTCATTGTGATGTGCAGATCTTTGATTGGCTGATGAAGTATGTTAAAAGACGGCTTCCAGATAAGAGCAAATCCAGGACTGAGGAAAAGAAACCCAAACTTGGTGAGCCCCCAAACTTTTTTTTATAAATTAACCCAGAAGTGATTAACACGTAACTTCTCCCTATAATACCCATAAATTATCTAGCAAACAGGTAATGAGAATACTCAAACTTATCAGATAAAAGTTGTTATCATGATCTGACACCAAATTCTTGCACAAATTTACAAGGAAGTATGGAGCAGCCAGAGGGGAGAATGAATTATTACATCTTGGGAGTTAAAGGGTTGAATAGTGCTAATAAATTAGAGTGAATTATGATTGAAGTGATTGTCACCTGTGAACTGTGATCATTAAAGAAAGTTTTTTTTATCTAACATATTTTATGACAAATGTCAAATGGTATTCTTAACTGTTATATTTTCATAATATTTGAGTCAAGGTATATGTACCAGTATCTGATATATGTAAGTATTGAAAGTGTAAATTCCATTGTGTGTTGATGTTTACTCTTCTTCCATTTTCTTTCTTCCCCTTACTCATTAATTAGTTAAGGAAGTTTTAGAATAGTTTGAGCAAGTCTTACCTGAAAATGTTTTGTTTCTTTTTTTTTTTACCCACAGAACCAAACAATGTCATATCCATCTTGATATCTTCAGACTTCTTAAAGATGGATGCACTGGTAAATATTGACTGTATAAATGAATAACCACAAAAGTTGTACATGAAACTACTATAACTAAATTTATGCAGATTCCAAGTTTGAGGCATGCCACTAAGAGAGTTCTTTGCGCAAAGTGTTTAATTGCATGGAGTATTTTAATTACGGTATACAACAGCCCTTAAGGCCTCGGATGCTATCTGTTAGCTGAAAAAATCAATATTCTCATTTTGTGTGTCTTCAATCATGATAGGTAACCGAGTGCATCCGCTACTGTCATCAGAATATGTCAGCCATTGTAGCCACGCCCTGTAATATGAACTGTATTAATGACAAGTTGGTCACTAGGTATGTGATGAAAACAAAGAACTGAACCAGTGGTTTGTGTGTGTGTGTGTAGTTTGTGGGCAATACTATGATCCTGTTCTTCTGTAATATTTGAAAAGCCTTACAGATCTACGAGTAGTGTTAGTGATACATAAAAAACTTTGTTTTTTTTGTAGTAACAGTGAAATACAAAAACTGCTTGGTTATTCTATGACGGAGCTCAAAATTTTCCATCTATTTATCCTGTCTATCTACACAACACTTTTAAAATTGCTCCTCAAAGCAGTTTGCTGGACACTTGTCTCATGTGAACCAACTGATGGTGTAGATGACCAGAAAAGTACTCAGTACCTCAGTGGGTGAAATTCCAAACGTTTGAGGTTCTGTGTCTCGCAAGGGACTCGAATTTGTGAGAAAAAAACCGACATCTTTCTCTGTTCTTGATATTATGTACCTTTCAAGAGATCTATTGAGAGACTGATAGAGTATTTTGAACTGGATTATTTTCACAGAATAGCAAAGCTGTTTAACCATAATGAATTAGAAGCAATCAAGGATCGAAAGGACAAATTTAAAAGGTGAGATGTCATTTTCTGCACATCACGAGAGTTGACAGAATAGTGTCCATGGAAAGAAACGGCTGGTGAATAACACCTACATACTTGGTCCTTATATGGGTATTTACAGAGATATGACAGATATGGTGTTATTTGGTTTTTACAGTAGAACCCCACAAACTCGAACTCCTAATAGAAACAGAAAATGGTTCGAGTTAGCGAGCGCTCGGGTTAACCGAGGTTCGGGTTAATGGTTCGAGTCAGCGGGGTCGTAATGTAAAACCAAATAACGCCATGTTTGTCAGTGTAGACAAGTTTGTGAAAAGAAAAAGAACTGTAAATTTAAACTTTAAAAGTAGGAAAAAATTTATTATCAGTGCAAGACAATAAAACCTGTGTATGGAAACATACAGTGAAGGATCGAAAGAGTTTACCCTCAATGTCAACTTCAAAGCAATCTCACACTTGAGAATTGTGTGCAAAAGGGAGACCCAGAGAAGTAGTGTCCGTGGCATTTTGTACATTCTGTGGCTTCAACTTATTGTTTTATTTTTCAACCGAGGAAAGTCGTAGCAATACGTTTGTGCTTGGTAATGTTGTTATCGTCTTGACTGCAGCAAACTGTTTTGCAAGAAAATCGAAGAACTGTTTGATCCAAGGCTCCAATCAAGTTCATCTGCAAATGCCAGTACTCTTTTCAGGTAAGGGACAGGAAATGTTTGGCAATTTTTGCAACGCGTACCAAAGCAGCCAGTCATGCAGCATCTCACAACACGATCCAACACTGTTGCAAGATGTTACGTTAAAATGTTGCGTGCGTTTGTCCTGTCTCGTACACTTCTATTTTGTATTTTGAATATCTTTTCAAATGAACATACTTTAGATGCATCGCTTGTGGAAGACTTCTGACAGCAGAATCTCAAGGCAAACTACGATGTGTTCCTAACAGAATGATGGTGAATCATCGAGGAAGAGTGTCTTACGTCCATTCACGGTAAAACAGCATTTATATAATGAGCTGAATGACGCGCGCATTTTTATCGGTTCTTAGTTATGACCTATTGGAGGACAGATACATAGGTAACACGTCACTAACAAGTTAAATTCAAGAGTTTTCATTGGCTCAGTCATCACGGGTTATGAGCCATTATACCGTGCGTGCGCATAAATACGAGTTAAACCGGAAGTGTACATACTACAACCGGTTGTTCTTACAAAGTAAATTTGGGAAGATTTATCTCATTTTGTGCATTTTAAATGAAACAATTATTCCACGAGTGCGCGTTGGTCATGAAATGATATATAGCCAACAAGGCTCGCAGGGCCAAATTGGCTTCAATATTGATATCAATGGCAAATGATCAGTGTATACTGTTCCTGATCACGTATGTACTAGCTAGAAACGTCCAATAAGGACACAATACATCAGAAAGTCTCAGCCAAGTTTCTACTGAGCTTTGTCAAGTCTCTAGAGCGTTTTTAATGAAAACAATTCTTTCACTCGCGCTTGTGGGATATGAGGGTTCTCCAAATTTCTTCTAGATAGAATAACTATTGAGGCCATACCATAGCTATGTGTCTTCGTCTCCTACAGGGACTTTACCTGGGATGTGAATGACTACCTTCTTGGATTAAGAGATGAAGTTAAATCTTGGAAAGAAGTTTACTGGAGGTAAGATTCCCTTTGATTTTAGACTACGAGCAGACCCGCCTTTTCGGCGAAGTCTGTCGCACGTGTCCGAAAAAATAAGGACGAACAATAAAAATTGTGATTAGCGCGCCCTGCGGAACAATTCTTGCTTTTCGTGCGGCGCGCTAACCAAAATATTTCTTAGTTATCAGTTTATCACACGCTAACATATTTGTATTGTTTTCTACACAGATTATGGGGTGCAGTGAATGTCCTCTATTGTCACCGCTGCGGGAATTATTTCCAGTGCTCAGAGCTGGGTCACTGCAGCTATCACCCGATGACTGTAGATTTTGGAAACTTGGAGTGCGCAGCGACCAAGATAGTTGGAATATATCCCTGCTGTCAGCAACGAGTATTGCATTTTGATCCATCCCTTGAAGGCACTGTAAGTGAATTGCATCTAAGTTGTGCATTACTTTCGAGTGGTATCTGCACTAGTTTCTTACCCAGATCTCTCTTGTGTGCGAAACCGAAAGTGAGCTTGCGAGAGGGATCTGGGTATGAAATTAATGATCCACGAGACCCATGTATTTTCTCAGTTTACTTACGAGCCTTTGATATATCTCTCAGTTAGTAAGTGGGCTAGGATTGGTCAATTTAGCAGGCCGTATTTTACGGTGCAGCCGTCTGAATTCGAAGTTTCGTTTGAATTGGAATCTCCCCCTCCATTTGAACCCAGAGATGGAATAGATATGTTACTAACCTTGTTTTCTAGTTCCTAGCTGTAAGCTATAGATTCTCGTTTTTCCGCTCGGATTTATAATCCGTAACTTATAGAACTCGGTTAGTAAGAAGTATTTAAGCGCTCACAGCCTAACAGTACCCTTTGTCGACTCTGTTTGCGATGCATCTGTTATTTTTAACTTAACAGGGCTGCTGTGTGCGTGATCACAAACCAACATTAAATAAACCAGTTTCGAACACAGCGGAGAACATGGAGAACTCAGCTGAATCGAGCGATAACAAGAAAGATGACGACTTAAAAGCAGAAAACAGCGAAGGAAATGCAAAGAACGATAACAACGAAGGTATTTACATAATCAAGATTAATTGAAGGGTTTTACTAAAGGTACACTGAGCTTCTCGGATTTCATTAGTTTTCAATTTGTCTTCCAAAGTAATTAAGGTTTTCTTTAGGCTTTCTCTACTAAGTGGCCAATGGATATTTAAGCGATTGTTGAATTATTTGATAGACTGATCGATTAATTTACGACTGAGGACCTGAGGTTCGGTTCCTAGTAGAGTTCTCGGAAATTTTTCTTCGTCTCCCGCCTATGTATCTTTTTGTTTTCAACAAGTAATTCTAAAATTTATTATCTTCGCTTTTGTACGCACATGTCTTCCTTATTTTCTATAGGAAAATCATTCCAACCGGAGAAAGGAAAGTCAACAGAAGAGGAACAGAACACTGAGCAAGAACCCGATGCTGAGGCTTCTGAAAAGTTACCTTTCGATAAAAATTCAGCTTCTAACGAGGAGCCAGCAATCACCAACAATCCAACTGTTGTAGAAGATATGTTTGCACATAGGAACGCTATCTGTATACCATTCCGCAGATTATCAAGTGCGAGGTGATTACAGGCATCGTCCGCGCCATGTTAAATTTATAGGCGTTAGGTAAATCATTGGAATTAATTCAAGGTGTTTCTTGCACAGTGAAATAACTTGGCCAGGATTCTTGGAATTCTTGTTGATCGTCCTCATGCTACAGTCCTTAATCATCCTTGTTGCCTCTTGGTGTTTGTATACCTCAACAATTTATTACATAAAGGCTTCCTGATAATTTACCAAATAGAGAAATTTTCAAATGGGAGTCGAAAGTTATCCCTTTGCTTCGCTCTGTGATTGGTCCAGAATCCTCACGTCACTCTCTGAACCAATCAGATGCAAAACTGAAGCGCCAATGGCAACTTGGTCACTCGCGTTTTCCCGCGCTTTCAGTAATTTTGCTTGTTTCTAGTTTGACTTCTTACTGACAACAAGATATATTTCCTCTCTTCTTGTTGGGCATCATGATTACACTTTACTTTGGTTTTGGTCCGACGACACTCAATCGAAAAGCGCTTTAAGAAAGATTGAAAATTCCTAAATCGTTTAAATTTAGACATCTTTCATTTCTCGTCCATCATTCAATTGTTCAGAAGAATACTTAACAAAGCCCATTGAAACCTTTTTTAACACGTGAATCGACAGGTCTTCCGAATTGAATGTGTTTGGTGTGGAGGAGTTAGCTTTAGCGAACATGAATACCAGAGACCTGGAGGTAAAATAATGCTTTTCTTTTTCAAATCATTTAGCAATTGGGTTATGTTGTTTAAGAATTATTGTAGGCTTGAATCGTTTCTTTTTGTTTTGTTCCACAGAGCAACACGAGCGCCCTATCGGACATGATAGACCCAAGTGAACGAAAAGTTTTAGAATTTCCTACGGTTGGTAAAAAAAATATATTTTTACTCTGGAAGTAATGCGAAGACTTGCACTAGTGTAATGCGTTCCAATCGGGTGTTATAAAGAAAAAGTTACCACACTAACCAATCAGATTGAAGAGCAGAGCGTAAGAAAGCGTAGGAAAGCAAAACCGATGCAATCCCTGTTTACTTTACCTCTAGTTGGGAGTTTCGGGGAATTGGTGTTAATGGGCGGGACTCTCTGGCGGGATACCCTGTGTTGGAAAAGTGGGAAGGAAGGGGTAGCGGGAAGGGGGAGTAGCTGAGTTTGTAGGATACCATCATGGTACTCCCTCATTTGTTTCTGGAAATAACGCGAAGCTGTTTCCTGTTTCTTCCTCCTGACAGTACCTACCCTCGATAAGGCGAAGCCGAAGTCGGTTGGTTCATCGTAGCTCACTGCGCAGAATGAAGTTTCAAGCTGGGAACAAGGACGATGACTATGACCTGGGAGAAGACGAAGATCAACCTGAGTCGGAGGACAATGATTTGGAGCAAAAACGTGAGTCACTGACCCGTGTCTTCCCTGTGATCACCCTTATATCAGTATGTACATTTTCCATATTGTTCTTTACACATTTCCTAAGGTGCTGACAAGGAGAATTTCTTCAACAATCACTGAAATTTTACTTTTGAGAAGAGCAACGAAAAAATACTCTTATTAAATGATCGTTTTCAGATAATTTTTGGAATCAACTAGGAGTTTGCCTGCGATGGACTGGAATCCCGTTTTGTCACAGAAAAGAAATTTATTGCGATGTTATTTTCCCTCCCTTAAACTTTATCTAAAATTTAACTAAGGCTATCCATTTAATTTTTTTTCCTAGTCTTATCTCGAGAGAAACCACGACCTCCGAGAAAAGTCACCTCTGCGTCCAGGAAAGAGTAAGTAAGATTTGTTACTCTGAGCCCCAGGAATAATCAGGGTATAAGTTCTTCTTGAAGAAGAGACTGTTAATACTGATTTGGAAAATTACCTTAGCGACACGAGCCCTATTATGACAACCCCTTAGAGGCGTTATGGTCATTATGTAGAGCCCGGGGGAAGCGGGGAGGGGGGGATTTTGTTTGTGTTATGATAAAGTTTACCTGATCCCCCACCCCTAAGGCTATGTAATACGTAATATCTTATGACTCCCCCTCTAAATGGAATTTTCTGCACCCCCACCCCCTTCATGTGATCCCTCCAAAATCCCAACCCCCCCCCCCCCCATGTGATCACTCCAGAGTCCAAAGACCTTCCCCCCCTTTCCCCCTCCCGGGGATGAATAATGACTTGTTCCTCAAAACTATTGAAGTCAATTTGTAGGTTCGTTCTTCAAATGGGAATATTTCATTTCACCGGCGATTCCGTGACAATTTCATTGATCACTTTTAATTTAAGTTTCAGTACGTTTAAAAGTTACAAGTGGGACTCACAACGTTCCGTTCGCTGGAACCAGGATGCACAGCGCGAAGAAGATCAAAAGCGCATGACAGAGTTGGTTTCCTATTTGGCTCGACAGCGGGCTCACACGCCACAAGAGAAAAGCGATAGCAAACAAAAACCAAAAGAAGTAAGACTTTCACGATGGGACAGGAGCCTATCATTAAGTAATGAGCTCCTGCATGGGATTATCATTGTTTTTTTGGTGCAGTGCATTCTTCGACAGGCAATTTCATTCTAAACACCAGTAAGAGATTTTACAGCCATTAAGTTAGCTCAATCTTTATCTGTCTTGTAGTTTGTAGGAGGCATTTTCTCTAAGTTGGACATCCAGTTTCGTGCGTCACAGCAGGCCGTTGTATCGAAGACACAGTCCAGCGGGCCACCAACAGGAAACAGGTACGCTCAAGTCTAAAGAACTTTACTCAAAATGTGATAGTCTCTTACAGTGATCAGTCCTGTCTCGCAACGATACTATTGTATTTGGTTGGGACACTAGCCGCGACGAGACTAAGGGCCTGGTGCCTGTTGATTAGTGAATGATACAGGCCAGCTTGTTCGAAGTTGGATGACGCTATCCACTAAATAAATCCCAATACGGTGAATAGTGCTGTACGTTTTCTTAAGACTTATCCGCTGGATAGAATTTTCCGCCCTTTAAATAGCCTGCTTAAGGCGTTCAGTCATTAAAAGCCGGAGCGAAATAGTGAACGGTGCGGTAGAAAATATGCCCTGTTTTTCAACATAAAACGCCTCTCGGAACGGTTCATTGTATGACCCATTTTATGAGGTTGGATGGTTAACTGGTTTGTAACTGTTCTTTCTTATTTGTATTTCTTGTTACAGTCAAAGAATTCGAAAGATCCAACTGAAAGTAACCACGTGATGACATGAAAACGAAATACAATTTGAAAGGCAATTTAATTTATTCTTCGTTGTTTGTAATAATATTCAATATTCATTTTTAATATGATGTATGCAATTCTTGTAGAATATGCGTTTAATAAAAGCTCTTTGTTATTTCCGACAGATTTCTGTTTTTTTCTTTTTTCTCTCTTCTCGTGGTAATAAACCGCTGAAATAGGGACGATATATTATGATTTTAGATATATGAAATTCATATATTTGCACTGCGGTGAAGGGATGAAATTAAGAGATCCTTGCAGCTAAGAACACTACTGAAACGAGTAGTTGAAAACAGGACCTGGAAATTCAGGCCCGTGCGAGCCTGAATTTTTTTTTCAGGTCCTATTTTCACTTTCTAATTTTTTGGCTACAGTTTTAGAAATTATATCTTTCAGCATTAACTGAGGATCACATGACAACTTTCGCTTTGAAAGGCAAGCAACTCAAGTATGGTTCGTTTAGCGCGGCTTTTCCGTTACTACACTTTGCGTGCGTATTTTTGCCCTGTTTTGCAGCGTAGTGCCGTCGCTTTATTTGCGCGTTACGCTATCCTAAGATGAGATGATGGAATGAAAGTGAAATGCTAAAAATACGCAATTTTTGCGATTTGTGACGTCGAACGTTCCTTCACCGCGTAGCGCAAAGTAGTCAGATGCCATTTTAAGGGCCCTATACAAGAAAATCAAAACCGAGTTTGATCCTCGTGCAGAAAGGAAAACCTGGATTAACAACCCCTGGCATAAAGACTGCACGGTGTACAATCCGCTCAGGAATTTAACCCCAACCACGGCAGTCAGATTTCCACTAGGTCTCTCCTTCTCCACCAAGCAAGTAGCACAATGTTCCTCTGTAAGCCAATTGGGTAGAAAACAGCTAGAGTATTCATGACCGTATTGCAACGTCTGTTGTTGCTAACCCTTTGCCTCCCATGATCCGATGGTGAATACTCCCCTTCAGCTGCTACAGATTTCCTTGCAAATTTGTTTTGAGAATTTGGTTTTAGATCAAATTGACCACTTGTACCTGATGCCTTTGAGTATTCTCACTACCTGTGTACTGGATAATGTATAGATGTAATAAGGAGAAGTTGCATGTTAACCACTTCTTGGAGTTAAAGTTGAAGGAGCTGAGATGGGAGCTGGGGAGGGCTGGATAATAAATTAAATGGCACTCATTATTATAAACACTGCTGACTGAGAGGTCTGAAAATAAGAGTTCCTTTTGCAATTTATAATTTTTGATACACATAGATTCTCTAAAGAAATGGCCACATATTTTTGTTGGGAGGGGGTGGGCTGGTACAAATGGAGATGGGGTCAAACTTTCTTGTGGGCCTGAAAATAAGAGACTGCAGAAAATTTTGCAACCATTTCCGAGGGATCATGTTTTTAAGTGTATTCCATTTTCCTTTCTACTAAACAAACAGCTTTGAAGGGACCAATAACAAGCCACTCTTAGGGAGGGGGAAGGGGGGGGGGGAGGTGATACTACTTATGCCATGGTACAAACGGTGCAAATGGCGATTATACGCTGGAAAATGAAAGTGCACTAGAACCTCCCAACCCCCAAATAATAAATGGCCAGTTTCTAGTGTTATGGTCAAACCAAAGTACATACTCTTCTTTTCCCCTCCCATCTTCATTAGCATCCCTAGGGAAGGGCAGAGTATAACTGTCTTTTTTTCTTTTCATTTCAACATGAATTTTTACTGCACAATACCATGTATAGCCAGTTTGTGGCAGGGGAGACTCTACCAGCTATACAGAACACAATAAAAGAACTGCGTGAATGTGGAATAGGAACAATGTTATGCATCCCTAATGAAGAGGATCTTTCAATTGATTATGATAACTTTAGAGATAGGTGAGCTTGTTTTGACCTGCGTTTCAGAGAGTCAACATCCACAGTTGTAACAGTCTCAATTGCAACTTTTACTATATTTTTAGGATCATTACAATGTAACAACTATTCATGGAAGTGGAGGTGACTGATGGTAGATATTTATCGAGCTGCAAAGCCAGTGAGATAAAATTGCACAATGAGATGACTTTAACTCACTCATTCCTACAGTGATTAAAATATTTTTGGATGCAAATCTTGCAAGAATTACTTAGAGGTGAACAGCAAAGGACAATCGGAGTTTAAAAAGCCAATC